>NC_053025.1:312714976-312872321 GCF_003073215.2 Triticum urartu
TGATTTGATTCTTTTTGCAAACCGGAGTTCTTAAGTTGAACTTTCTGGTTAGATCTCTTATTTGAGTTTTACCTGTGCATTAGATGAATACTTATTGTATGCTTGTTTGTTTGTCTACGATAGAATACCCGGAGTGCGCCGCCTGTTACTTCGAATCTCTAGGTTTCGCGGATCATCAGCAAGGCAAGTAACACTTTGATCATACCTCCTACTACCCAGTTTTATTGCATTAGATCAACCCTCAAACATTGCATGATTAGGATCAAATTAAATTGTGGGTTTGGGAAGTAGTTGAGGTAGTACCTATTACCTGTTGTATTATCAAACCTTTGGGAGTTACTTCTACGTTTTCCTATTATGCCATGCTATGCTAGTAGACGTGGATTGGGTGAGTGATATCCATGACAGATGTGAGTTTGTTAATTAATGGTTTATCTAAGGTGGCAACGTAAACACACATCTTGGTGGATTGAGGTACCTGGGTATTCCGGGATTGCCTGTTTTTCTTTATGGACCGCCACCCAGGCCCAAAGGGATCATGAGATTTTCCATACTAGAAACTTCCGTGTGCAGCCACAAGCTATTATGGGCTCTAGCATAGTTGATTAAGTCGTGCGAACTCTTACAGGGTAGACTAGTAGCTGTAGGGGAAAGTAGGTGTAACGGTCTATCCATCGTAAGGTGCTAGCGCTTCTAAAAGACTATGTCTCGGAGATCCGTCTTCTCAAAAACCATGTAGTGCGAGAAACCAAACGGAGGCGATCGAGTCTTGTGGGGAAAAGTGCGCAAACCTCTGCAGAGTGTATAAACTAATCATGGTTAGCCGTGTCCCCGGTTATGGACATCTTGAGTATCTAGTACTTGGATTATCATGTGAATCTCAACATGTTACTCTAAACTAATTTTGTCGGGTTTTGTTAATGATGATGCTTAATTGGGATTGAGAATGCTGTCAACCATTCTCAATGTTTAACAACTACCATGATAGTTAAATAAAATTTATTCCTTTGCAGTAGGGAAAAATTAGCTTTACACAAAACTGTAACCATAGGGCTTTCCACCAGCCAAATATGCATATAGTATAGCTGTTTCATTCCATTACTCTCTATGTGTTACTTTGCCAGCATATTCCATGTGCTAACCCATTTTGGGCTGCAACGTTAATGTTGCAGACTTTTCAGACGATGATTAAGGAGTTTTAGGTCGTGGTTGTATACTCAGTGATGCCGTTGGAGTTGATGGACTCACTTCTCTTCTAAGCTTTCCGTTGTTATGATTATTAGATGGCCTTAAGCCATATTTATTGTAATAAGTTCTCTATTGAGACACTCGATGTAATAAGTGTGTGATTGCTACTCTGTTATAAATCCTTCAAGTACTGTGTGGTGTCAGCATTACTGATCCAGGGATGACACCTGAGCACAGAGATCAGACTGTTTGAGGTCTGGTCGCTACAGAGATGGTATTAGAGCACACGCTGACTGTAGGACACGACCACTAAGCTAAAGACCTAGATCACTATTCACTCTATTTTCTTCTAACCTCTCATCTTTTCTACTCTTTAGGATGGCGGATGCAAGGAACAAGTTCACGCAACCGGATGAAGATACACCCTTTGGACGCCACTTGAAGGAAGTCACTAGATACCTGAACATAGGAGTACCAAGCTTCACCGGAACCTACAACGCCACTTTACCTGAAGAAGAGCGCTGGATGATTCAAGTTCAAGTTCCAGGAAGGACGTTCATGCCAGTCACTGAGCCCATAGAGTTTTCTTTTGATGCACCAACTTGGAGTCTAGGGAAGAGCATGGCAGCTCACATCGCCATGGGACGCATTGGAGAAGTCTACCGCAATGATCTCAAGGATACTATCTACCAGATTTGTGGGCGCCGAGATGAGCACTAGGAGATGATCAGCACCAGAAAGGATAGATCAATTGCAGCTTTTATCCAGGAATTAAACCAGCACATTCGACGCCAGGAGAACCAGATGTGCGCCGATATGATAGACCTGAAGAAGGCTAGGACAAGAATCAAAGAACTGGAGGAAGAACTCAAGGCTACACGTGAAGATTATGAAGAGGAAATCGAAGTATTGGTGGAGAAGAATGACGATCTGATCAAGAAGATCGGAATATTTATGGGAGGCCCTACACCAGTAGATGAAGACGAAGAACCCAAGGAGATTCGCCTGGAAGACTACATCATCATCGACGACACCGACTCGGATCCAGATGATAGCGATGATGACTATGTTGATGAAGCCGGAGCAGATATCATGGAGTCTGCAACCGAAGAATATTTCTAGTAGACCACCTCATCATTAGTAGTAGTCCACCATGTAAATACAGTAGTCCGAGCACTTTTGCGATAGTTAGATTGATTGTATGCCCTTGTTTGATTGAATGAAGTGAATTGTTTGCTTTTGCCTCATGTGCATATGGGTAGTGTTTTCACTTTAGACCCCCCTCTATTCTTAAATCTCATCTTTTCTAAACCCTCAGATGCCTCCGAGACGTGACCCCGGATTTACCTTTCCACCGGAGCTCACCCAGTTGATCCAGCAGCAGAACACATTGATGCAGTTGCTAGTCCAGAATCAGAATCAGGGGAACAACAACAACAACCCACACCACCACCACCACCTGTTGATCACTTAGCCCGTTTTCTTAGGCTGAATCCGCCGGTGTTTTCCAGTAGCACCGAGCCGATAGTAGCAAATGATTGGCTCCGCAAGACAGCTAGAGAGTTGACCACAGCTGGATGCACAGATGCGGAGAAGGTGAAGTTTGCCGCGCATCAGCTTGAAGGACCTGCAGCATCATGGTGGGAGAATTTCACAGCCACTTTTCCTGTCGACACTGTCACATGGGACCAGTTTCAGCAGGCTTTTCGAACTGCCCATGTTTCAGCAGGAGCTATGGCCAAGAAGAAGCGTGAGTTTCGCAACTTGCGCCAAGGAGGATGGACAGTTGGCCAGTATGTGGAGGACTTTAGTAAATTAGCACGTTATGCCCCAGATGACGTTGCTACGGATGCAGCTAAGCAGGAGAAGTTTCTGGAAGGACTGAATGATGAATTGAGCATGCAGTTGATGATAGCAACCTTCAACAACTACCAGGAGTTGGTAGATCGTGCTCTTATGATTGAAGGCAAGCAGCAACAAATTGAGAACCGCAAGAGGAAGTATGGACAAGGGAAGTACAATTCAGGAGATCAGCAGAAGCCATGATTTACCCCTAGATCAGGAGGACACTTTCAGCATACCCATGGAGGAGGTAGCTCGCACAATCACAACGGCACCAAGAATGGTAATGACAATGGAGGAAGCAACGGCCAGAACCGTACTAACCCATCAACCCCAGCCAAGAAAGACCTGAGCCAAGTCACTTGCTTTAAGTGTCAGAAGACCGGACATTATGCCAATGAATGTCCTGAAGGCCAGAATGGCAATGGAAGCTCTAGGAAGAAGCCGAACCCTTTCAACAGGGGACAGGTGAACCACGTTAACGTGGAGGAGGTTGAAGAGCAGCCGGATGCAGTAATCGGTAAGTTTTTGGTTAAGTCATTTACTACACTCGTTCTTTTTGATACTGGTGCATCGCATTCATACATATCAAGGGGATTTATGGATAAGTATAACCTGCCCACTAAGGTTCTTAGAACATCTATGCTAGTAAGCTCACCAGGAGCGGAGTATATGGCTAGTCAAGGATGTTTTCAAGTGCCACTTAGTATAGGTAGGCATGTGTTTCCCTCGGATTTAATCATTTTGGAATCACAAGGATTGGATGTAATTCTGGGTATGGATTGGCTGTCGGTGTATGGAGGAAACATCGATTGTGCCAGTAAGACAATTTTGCTTACGACCCCAGAAGGAAGAAGGATCAAGTATGTATCCCGGCATGCGCCAAATAGGACACAAGTAAATTCCTTATCAGGAGTTGTGCAGGAGGAAGTACCAGTGGTAAGAGATTTCCCTGAAGTATTTCCAGAAGAGTTGCCAGGCATGCCACCGGATAGAGATATTGAGTTTTTGATTGAGCTATTGCCAGGCATAGGGCCAATATCAAAGAGACCATACAGGATGCCCGCAAAGGATTTGGTGGAGATTAAGAAGCAGATTAAGGAGTTACTGGATAAAGGCTACATCCTCCCAAGTTCATCGCCTTGGGGATCCCCGGTACTTCTAGTGGAGAAAAAGGATGGATCGTTAAGGATGGTTGTTGATTATCGTGGGTTGAATGAAGTAACGATCAAGAACAAGTACCCACTACCAATGATCAATGATTTGTTTGATTGATTGCAAGGAGCTAAAGTGTTTTCTAAGATCGATTTGCGATCAGGATACCACCAATTGAAGATTCGAGAACAGGATATACCTAAGACAGCTTTTACAACTATGTATGGGCTGTACGAATATACCGTTATGTCATTTGGTCTGACTAACGTGCCTGCATATTTTATGAACATGATGAACAAAGTGTTTATGGAGTTCTTGGATAAGTTCGTCGTAGTGTTCATTGATGATATCCTGGTTTACTCGAAGAATGAAGAGGAGCATAAGGAACATTTGCGATTGGTACTTGAGAAGCTCAGAGAACATCAGTTGTATGCCAAGTTAGCAAATGTGAGTTTTGGTTGAAGGAAGTAGGATTCCTCGGACACGTTATATCCGGAGAAGGTATATCAGTAGATCCCACTAAAGTTGATACCGTGACCAAGTGGGAAGCACCAACCACAATTGGAGAGATCCGGAGTTTTCTTGGACTCGCAGGATACTACCGGAGATTTATTGAGAATTTCTCCAAGATTGCAAAACCTATGACGGAGTTGTTAAAGAAGGATACCAAGTTCATATGGACTGAGGAGTGTGAGGCTAGTTTCCAGGAGTTGAAGAAACGCTTGGTTACTTCACCAGTGTTGATTTTGCCAGACCAGACCAAGGATTATGAGGTGTATTGCGACGCTTCACGACGAGGACTTGGAGCAGTACTTATGCAGGAACGGAGAGTTGTTTCATATGCCTCACGACAACTGAAACCCCACGAACTGAATTATGCCATGCATGATTCGGAGTTAGCAGCCGTAGTGCATGCATTGAAAACATGGAGACATTTCCTCATTGGAAATCATTGTGAGGTGTACACGGATCACAAGAGTTTGAAATACATTTTCACGCAGAAGGAGTTAAACCTCAGACAAAGGAGATGGTTGGAGCTCATCAAGGATTATGATATGAGATTGCATTACCATCCCGGAAAGGCTAATGTAGTAGCTGACGCATTGAGCCGTAAAAGCCATGTCAATACACTAATGACGGGAGAAATACCAAAGGAGTTAGCCGAGGATCTTCGTGAGCTATGTTTGGAAATAGTTCCGAGAGGCTATGTAGCAGCATTGGAGATTCAGTCAACTTTGATGGATAGAATCAGAGAAGCTCAGAAGACTGACAAGGAGATTGCCTCTATAAAGGAGAAAATGAGCGAAGGAAAGGCTAAAGGATTTCGTGAGGATGAGCACGACACCCTATGGTTTGAAGACCGTGTTTATGTGCCCAATGACCCGGAGATCAGGAAGTTGATTCTGCAAGAGGCGCACGACTCACCGTATTCGATTCACCCAGGAAATACCAAGATGTATTTGGATTTGAAGGATATTTTCTGGTGGACCGGAATGAAGAAGGACATTGCGGAGTATGTAGCAGTTTGTGATGTATGTCAGAGAGTAAAGGCAGAGCATCAGAAGCCAGCAGGATTGCTACAACCATTGCCGATACCCGAATGGAAGTGGGATAAGTTAGGCATGGATTTTATCACGGGATTACCCAGGACTCGTTCAGGCTATGACTCGTTTTGGGTTGTAGTTGATCGGTTGACGAAAGTAGCTCATTTCATCCCGGTAAAGACCACTTACACCAGTGCTAAGTTGGCAAAGATATACATGACCAGGATTGTATGCTTACATGGAGTTCCGAGGAGTATAGTATTAGATAGAGGAACCCAGTTTACCTCAAAGCTCTGGAATCAGTTGCACGAAACTTTGGGTACCAGGCTAGAGTTCAGCACAGCTTTTCATCCACAGACAGATGGACAGACCGAGAGAGTCAATCAGATTTTGGAGGACATGCTGAGAGCTTGTGCGCTAGATTATGGATCTAGTTGGGACGACAATTTGCCATATGCAGAATTCTCTTACAACAACAGCTATCAATCCAGTTTAAAGATGGCCCCTTTAGAAGCCTTGTACGGAAGGAGGTGCAGGACACCGTTGTCGTGGGATGAAGTTGGAGACCGCCAGTTGTTTGGACCTGATTTGATTAAGGAGTCTGAACAGAAGGTGAAATTGATTCGCGATAGACTCAAGGTAGCTCAATCCAGGCAGAAGAGCTATGCAGATTCTAAACGCAAGGAGACATTTTACGAAGTAGGAGACAGAGTTTATCTTCGAGTATCCCCACTTCGAGGAACAAAGCATTTTGGTGTTAAGGGAAAGTTAGCGCCACGATTTGTAGGACCATACCGAGTATTGGAACGTATGGGAGAAGTGGCCTATAAGTTGGAATTGCCCAAAGGATTGTCAGGAGTTCATGATGTGTTCCACGTTTCTCAGTTGAAGAAGTGCCACGCGGAGATGGCTGACATACCCTTGAGAGACACAGTGCCATTGGAAGCAATTCAGTTGGACAGTGATTTGACCTATGAGGAAAAACCAGTTAAGATTCTCGAGTTTGCTAGCCGAGTCACCCGCAGCAAGATTATCAAGTTTTGTAAGGTTCAATGGAGCCACCACGCGGAGGATGAAGCCACCTGGGAGCGAGAGGAAGATTTGCTCAAGGACCACCCTCACCTATTTTCTAGCCAACCCGAATCTCGAGGGCGAGATTCATCTTAAGGGGGGTAGGTTTGTAACATCCCAAATTTTCAATTTGGAATGTTATACATTAGATCATCATTGCATATCATATTTTATTTGCTTTTGGTTTTGATCCTAGAAATTCTACGCAACTCAAGGACCCACGAAGAGAGTTGGGGATTTCGTTATTTTCATATTTGAGTTTTCTCAAATTTTGAGAATACGATCACTTGATTTTAATTATTTTATCGTCAATTATTTCTATTACAAAAATATGAGAGAGGGAATAAAATGACTTTCCCAAAATAAAGAAATAATGAGGATTTAATAATAAAATCAAATAAGATTTTATTTCGGAGTTTTTCGATATTTTATTTGAATTTACGAAAAATGTGCGTTTTTCAAATTTGCATTAGGGCCCCAAATAAATGTTCACCTTGTGCGGCTTGATTTTAGAAGCCCGGGAAAATTTATTTCGGGATTTTTGGAGTCCGTTTAGTACTTCTTTTATTTGTTTTTCTGCGTGGAATAATTTAAAAAAAATGAAACCGACCTATGGGCCATGTTAGGCCCGGACTCCTCCGGGGCCGGCCTTTAAAGCCGGGGCGCCCGACCCCGCAGCCCACCGAGCCGCCCCACCGCCCCGAACCCTAGCGCCGCCGCCGCCCGCGCCGCGCTGCCCCGCCGCCCGACCACCCCGCACCGGAGCTCCACGCCGACCCCGCCGCCGCCGCCGGAACTTCGCCGGAATTGCCGGGTAGTTTTTTTTAGACGCCGGTTTTTTTCGAAAAACCGTTCGGTTTTTCCGACGGTTTTGTTTGTTTTTTTAGTTTCGCTTTTTTTAAATAGATCGGTTTTTCCGATTTATTTAAATAGCGAGTGTTCGTTCGTTCGTTCTAGCGAACGTTCGTCGTTTTTCTTTTCTCGGATTAAATCCGCGATTTTTCTGATCGCGATTTCTGATCCGATTTTCGTTCTAGTATAACTTTTCGCTGGTTTATCGGAATCAGGCGATTCAAGCGCCTGGAGTTTCGTCTCGAAACCCTCTATCCATTTCACCAACTTAAACAAGTTTTTTCCACTGTAAAAATTTCCCTAGATCCAGAATAGTAAATGAAGCCTGTTTCTTTTGCCGTTTGACTTTCGTTGCTTCTTTGATTTGATTCTTTTTGCAAACCGGAGTTCTTAAGTTGAACTTTCTGGTTAGATCTCTTATTTGAGTTTTACCTGTGCATTAGATGAATACTTATTGTATGATTGTTTGTTTGTCTGCGATAGAATACCCGGAGTGCGCCGCCTGTTACTTCGAATCTCTAGGTTTCGCGGATCATCAGCAAGGCAAGTAACACTTTGATCATACCTCCTACTACCCAGTTTTATTGCATTAGATCAATCCTCAAACATTGCATGATTAGGATCAAATTAAATTGTGGGTTTGGGAAGTAGTTGAGGTAGTACCTATTACCTGTTGTATTATCAAACCTTTGGGAGTTACTTCTACGTTTTCCTATTATGCCATGCTATGCTAGTAGACGTGGATTGGGTGAGTGATATCCATGACAGATGTGAGTTTGTTAATTAATGGTTTATCTAAGGTGGCAACGTAAACACACATCTTGGTGGATTGAGGTACCTGGGTATTCCGGGATTGCCTGTTTTTCTTTATGTACCGCCACCCAGGCCCAAAGGGATCATGAGATTTTCCATACTAGAAACTTGCGTGTGCAGCCACAAGCTATTATGGGCTCTAGCATAGTTGATTAAGTCGTGCGAACTCTTACAGGGTAGACTAGTAGATGTAGGGGAAAGTAGGTGTAACGGTCTATCCATCGTAAGGTGCTAGCGCTTATGAAAGACTATGTCTCGGAGATCCGTCTTCTCAAACACCATGTAGTGCGAGAAACCAAACGGAGGCGATCGAGTCTTGTGGGGAAAAGTGCGCAAACCTCTACAGAGTGTATAAACTAATCATGGTTAGCCGTGTCCCCGGTTATGGACATCTTGAGTATCTAGTACTTGGATTATCATGTGAATCTCAACATGTTACTCTAAACTAATTTTGTCGGGTTTTGTTAATGATGATGCTTAATTGGGATTGAGAATGCTGTCAACCATTCTCAATGTTTAACAACTACCATGATAGTTAAATAAAATTTATTCCTTTGCAGTAGGGAAAAATTAGCTTTACACAAAGCTGTAACCATAGAGCTTTCCACCAGCCAAATATGCATATAGTATAGCTGTTTCATTCCATTACTCTCTATGTGTTACTTTGCCAGCATATTCCATGTGCTGACCCGTTTTAGGCTGCAACATTAATGTTGCAGACTTTTCAGACGACGATTAAGGAGTTTTAGGTCGTGGTTGTATACTCAGTGATGCCGTTGGAGTTGATGGACTCACTTCTCTTCTAAGCTTTCCGTTGTTATCATTATTAGATGGCCTTAAGCCATATTTATTGTAATAAGTTCTCTATTGAGACACTCGATGTAATAAGTGTGTGATTGCTAATCTGTTATAAATCCTTCAAGTACTGTGTGGTGTCAGCATTACTGATCCAGGGATGACACCTGAGCACAGAGATCAGACTGTTTGAGGTCTGGTCGCTACAATGTTATTTTGAGAAGACATAATTATTTTGTTAGTATGCTTGAAGTATTATTGTTTTTTGTCAATATTAAACTTTTGTTTTGAATCTTACGGATCTGAATATTCATGCCACAATAAAGAGAATTATATGGATGAATATGTTAGGTAGCATTCCACATCAAAAATTCTGTTTTTATCATTTACCTACTCGAGGACGAGCATGAATTAAGCTTGGGGATGCTTGATACGTCTCCAACGTATCTATAATTTTTATTGTTCCATGCTATTATATTATCTGTTTTGGATGTTTTATATGCATTAATATGCTATTTTATATGATTTTTGGGACTAACCTATTAACCTAGAGCCTAGTGCCAGTTTCTGTTTTTCCTTGTTTTTGAGTTTCACGGAATCCAAATGGAATAACACTTTTGCGATGATTTTTCTTGGACCAAAAGACGCCCAGGAGACTTGGAGTGCAAGTCAGAGGAGCCTCGAGGTGCCCACAATGGTGGAGGGCGCGCCCAGGGGTGGGGCGCCCCCCCCCCTTCCCGGCCTTGTGGGCCCCTCGTAGCTTCCCTGACCTAATTCTTTCGCCTATATATACTCTTATACCCCAAAAACATCCAGGGGAGCCACAAAACCACTATTCCACCGCTGCAACCTTCTGTACCCGTGAGATCCCATCTTGTGTTCTTTTCCGGCATCCTGCCAGAGGGGGAATCGATCACGGAGGGCTTCTACATCAACACCATTGCCTCTCCGTTGAAGCATGAGTAGTTTACTTCAGACCTACGGGTCCATAGCTAGTAGCTAGATGGCTTCTTCTCTCTCTCTCTCTTTGATTCTCAATACCATGTTATCCTCGATGTTCTTGGAGATTTATTCGATGTAATACTCTTTTGCAGTGTGTTTGTCGAGATCCGATGAATTATGGATTTATGATCATCTTATCTATGAATATTATTTGAATCTCCTCTGAATTCGACTATCAATTTGGTTTGGCCACCTAGATTTGCTTTTCTTGCAATGGGATAAGTGCTTAGCTTTGGGTTCAATCTTGCGGTGCTCGATCCTAGTGACAGAAGGGGAACCGACAGGTATTGTATTGTTGCCATCGAGGATAAAAAGATGGGGTTTTCATCATATTTCTTGATTTAATTCCTCTACATCATGTCATCTTGCTTAATGCGTTACACCGCTCTTTAGGAACTTAATACTCTAGATGCATGCTGGATAGCGGTCGATGTGTGGAGTAATAGTAGTAGATGCAGAATCATTTCGGTCTACTTGACACGGACGTGATGCATATATTCATGATCATTTCCATATATATCTTCATAACTTTGCGCTTTTCTATCAATTTCTTGGCAGAAATTTGTTCACCCACCGTAATAATTTCTATCTTGAGAGAAGCCTCTAGTGAAACCTATGCCCCCCGTGTCTATTTTACATCATATTAGTTTCCCATCAACTTGCCAATTTATGTTGCCGTTCCCTTACTTTGCAATCTTTTACTTTTCGTTCCATAAACCAAAAATACCAAAAATATTACTTTACTGTTTATCCATCTCTATCAGATCTCACTTTGCGAATGACTGTGAAGGGATTGACAACCCCTTTGTCATGTTGGTTGCAAGTTGGTGTTTGTTTGTGCAGGTATTCGGTGGCTTGTTGCGAGTCTCCTACTGGATAGATACCTTGGTTCTCAAAACTGAGGGAAATTCTTACGCTACTTTGCTGCAGCACCCTTTCCTCTTCAAGGAAAAAACCAACGCATGCTCAAGAGGTAGCAGCAGCTTCACCGAGGTCTTTCATTGAAAAACTCTTATTCAATTATCCTTTTATGCTATCCAGAAATTCTATATTGTTTCAAATTAACAATATGTCATCCACATATAATATTAGAAATGCTACAGAGCTCCCACTCACTTTCTTGTAAATACAGGCTTCTCCGAAAGTCTATATAAAACCATATGCTTTCATCACACTATCAAAGCGTGTATTCCAACTTCGAGATGCTTGCACCGGTCCATAAATGGATCGCTGGAGCTTGCACACTTTGTTGGCACCTTTAGGATCGACAAAACCTTCTGGTTGCATCATATACAACTCTTCTTTGAGAAATCCATTAAGGGATGCAATTTTGATGTCCATTTGCCAGATTTCATAATCATAAAATGCGACAATTGCTAACATGATTCAGACAGTCTTAAGCATCGCTACAGGTGAGAAAGTCTCATCGTAGTCAACTCCTTGAACTTGTCGAAAACCTTTCGCAACAAGTCGAGCTTTGTAGACAGTAACATTACCATCAGTGTCAGTCTTCTTCTTGAAGATCTATTTATTCTCTGTGTCTTGCCGATCATCGGGCAAGTCAACCAAAGTCCACACTTTGTTTTCATACATGGATCCTATCTCAGATTTCATGGCCTCAAGCCATTTATCAGAATCTGGGCTCATCATCGCTTCCACATAGTTCGTAGGTTCGCCATGGTCTAGTAACATGACTTCCAGAACAGGATTACCGTACCACTCAGGTGTGGAACGTGCTTTGGTTGACCTACGAGGTTCGGTAGTAACTTGATCTGAATTTTAATGATCATTATCATTAGCTTCCTCTCTAGTTGGTGTAGGCATCAGGGGCGAACGCACGTATAGGGTTGTGGGGGCGAATGCCCCCACTCGATTTTTTGGGCCACTTATAACTAGCTTCAGATACGTGGCTTTGCCCCCGCTCGGCCTAGGATATTTTCCCCCACTGCCTGGCTACTTCTCTACTGATATGTTATATAATGCCCAGCCCAGCAGCAGAGTAGCCCATCTTACAGAGATTGAGACACGAAGCAATGCATATAAGCAGGCTAGAAACATATGCGTTCGTCAAACAAAAAGAAAATTGTATCTCGTTCGTCCGTCGTCTGGCTTCTCCTATGACTGCCGAAGCAAAACGAAGCCGCCGCCAATGCCCAACTATCAACCTCGATCTGTAGTTCTGCACGTACACGCCGAGCTGCCGACCGGCCGGCCGGCCCGGGTTGCCGTCCCTAAGGAGAAAAACTGAAAAAGCCTCGTGCCACTCATCAGCCCTAGCTTCAGTTCTGATCTTTCCCTTCTAATTTTCAGAGTATTAGTCTATTCTGCTTCCATGTTTAAAAAGTACAAGTTGGTAATTAGGTTGACTCAATCTAGCTTCATATAACCACTTCGTATGAATAAGTAACCACTCCTGAAACCCTAGGTTCAGTTCTGCTGGGAGTAGAATAAAATATATAGACTATAGTATTATACTGACTTGATGTACGTCAATTTATGTATCATTTAACTATTTGACATTGCCAGGAAAGCTAATGGAGAGATATTTTGCAAAATCCACAAATGGTAGTATGCCTGAAATAGTTGATCTGGACAAGCTTACTCGGGATCCATCTAAAAGGAAGAGACTTACACATTATAACATCAATCAGCATGAGGAGATTAGGAGAAAGTACCTGACATGGGGGGCTTATCAACCTTGTCTAGCCAAGTTTAAACCCAGGTGGATTGGTAAGAATAACCGGTATTTCAGTCCTGAATGGTATGATCTGCATCGTAATTGGCTAGAGTACAATGGGGTAGAGGACAAGGCATATTGCTTGTATTGTTATTTGTTTAGAAACAACATTAAAGGTAACAAACCTGGGCATGATGCATTTGTGATAGATGGCTTTGTCAATTGGAAGAAGGCAGTAGAGAGATTCGCGACTCATGTTGGTGATCGTGATAGTTTTCATAATAAGGCACTTAAGAATGGTGAGGATCTAATGAAAACAGAACAATCAATCCATGTAGCCTTTCATAAACAGAGTGAACTTGAGAAAAATGAGCATCTTATCTGGTTAAATGTTGCAATTGATGTATGCAGATACTTATTGCATCAAGGACAACCGTTTCGGGGCCATGATGAGTCAAAAGAGTCTACAAATAAAGGAAATTATCAAGAGTTGATGGACTATACAATTATGCACAATGATGTTATAGCCAAGGCATTCAAAAATGCCCCAGTTCATAATCAGTTGTTGTCTTCAATAATTCAAAAGTATATCATCGAGTGCTTTGCAAAAGAAGTATTGAATTGTATTTTGAAGGAGCTTGACAATGGCGTGTTCAGCTTATTAGTTGATGAATGTCGTGATGTTTTTGACAAAGAGCAAATGGCAGTGGTTATACATTATGTTGATACACATGGACTCTCAAATGAGAGGTTTGTTGGTGTTCTTCATGTGGAGGAAACAACATCTTCTTATCTCAAGTCTAAAATTGATTTTATAATTTCAAAAATTGGTTTGAGTCTACAACGAGGGGACAAGGTTGTGATGGAGCGAGCAATATGTCAGGTGAGTTTAATGGTTTGCATGCCAAGATTATGAGGGAGAACAGTTCAGCTTATTTTGTACATTGGTTTTCTCATAAACTTAAATTGGTTGTTGTGGCCATTGCAAAAAGGATATTTGATGTTGGAGATTTTTTTTATATGATATCATTGTTGGTGACTGTTGTTGGATCATCTTGCAAGAGAAAGGATAAACTTAGAGAGAACCATTGAGAAGAAGTAAGAAAAGCGATTCGTAAGGGAGAGATTGCTACAGGATCATGATTAAACCAGGAGCTTTCTCTTCAGAGACCAGGTGTTACTAGATGGAATTCTCATTATACCACTTTGTTGAGTTTGTCTAAGATGTTTCCCTCTGTGATAAAAGTACTAGAATATGTGGAGGAAGAGGGTTCAGATGCTACTAAGAAACGCCAAGCCAGTGGTCTTTTAAAATATTTCCAGTCATTTGATTCAACATTCTTCCTACATATGATGATGATTATATTAGCTTTAACAAATGGGCTATCAAAAACCTTTCAAAGAAAGGATATGGACATTGTTAATGCTATATCGGATGTGGAATCAGCTAAGCAAGAGCAAGATAAGCTTGGATCTGAGCATGGATGGAATTCTCTCCTGAGCAAGGTATGTTCTTTTTGCAACAAGAATGATATTTCTGCTATGGACATGGAAAAGGAAAAGGAGTATGTAAATCCAAAGAAGCCAAGGCAAAGGACTGGAATTAATAATGAGCATCATTACTGGGTCGACTGTTTTATTGTTGTTTTGGATTTATTGGTAGAAGAACTAAACCGCAGATTCAATGAGGTAAACAATGAGTTGCTTTGTTGTATGTCTACTTTCAACCCAAGTTGTCAGTTTAGTCACTATGATGATGAGAAGCTGATGAAGTTGGCTAAGTTCTATCCTACTGACTTTAGTGATAACGAGCTAGACCATCTTGAGAAAGAGCTTTGCCTCTACATAGATAATGTATGCAATGATACAAGAATTGCTAGCTTGGAAACTATCAATGATCTAGCTAAACTGATGGTGTCTACAAAGAAGCATCATTCTTATGCTTTTGTCTATCGACTTTTAAAGCTAGTATTGACTCTTCCTGTTGCCACTTCAACTATTGAGAGATGCTTCTTAGCAATGAAGCTTGTGAAGAATGCTTTGCGTAACAAGATGGGTGATGATTATTTGAGCAATGGCCTTACTTGCTTTGTGGAAAAAGAAATGTTGGATACTATTCGTAATGAGGTGATAGTTAAACGCTTTCATGCGAAAAATCGTCGTGGGATGAAACGGAAGGAGGTAATGTGCTCAAGATTTTATTTTCATCTATCAATGTTTACATTCTCTCTATGTTTAAAAATGATTTTTTATGCAGCTTGCAGGCTAGAAATCAGGGACATAGCAATGAAAAGGGATGACATAGCCATTTTCTCAAGTTATTCTGTCTTACGTGGTTAGTTTACTTTTATTTTGGCACTGAACATGTCATATTTATGTGTGTGATGACATTATCTTATAATAAATTATATGATTTTGCTAATTCGACACTATATGTATGCGTGTGTGGCTGGTCCTTTACATGATCTACCCATTAGTTCGTATACATGTTTCTAAAAAAATTGTAAACCTCTTTGCCCCCACTAGTTTTTCGTCCTGGCTCCACCCCTGTTAGGCATCACTGGAACTGATTTCTGTGATGAGCTACTTTCCAATTCGAGAGAAGGTACAATTACCTCATCAAGTTCTACTTTCCTCCCACTCACTTCTTTCGAGAGAAACTCCTTCTCTAGAAAGGATCCATTCTTAGCAACAAAGTTCTTGCCTTCAGATCTGTGATAGAAGGTGTACCCAACAGTTTCTTTTGGGTATCCTATGAAGATGCACTTCTCTGATTTGGGTTCGAGCTTATCAGGCTGAAGCTTTTTCACATAAGCATCGCAACCCCAAACTTTAAGAAACGACAGCTTAGGTTTCTTGCTAAACCATGGTTCATACGGTGTCGTCTCAACAGATTTAGATGGTTCCCTATTTAAAGTGAATGCAGCTGTCTCTAATGCATAACCCTAAAACGATAGTGGTAAATCGGTAAGAGACATCATAGATCGCACCATATCTAATAAAGTACGATTACGACGTTCGGACACACCATTACATTGTGGTGTTCTGATACGTCTCCAACGTATCTATAATTTTTTATTGTTCCATGCGATTATATATCAATCTTGGATGTTTTATATGCATTTATATGCTATTTCATATGATTTTTGGGACTAACCTATTAACCCAGAGCCCAGTGCCAGTTTTTGTTTTTTCCTTGTTTTTGAGTATCGCAGAAAAGGAAAACCAAACGGAGTCTAATTGGCCTGAAAATTCACGGAGATTGTGTTTGGACCAGAAGAAGCCCACAGAGTACCGGAGATGGACCAGAGGATTCCCAAGGCCACCACGAGGGTGGGGGTGCGCCTTACCCCCCTGGGCACACCCCCCTATCTCGTGGCCGCCTCGGGGACCCCCCTGAGTTGTTCCCGACTCCAACACCTCTTATATATACCCAAACTTCTAGAAAGAAACCTAGATCGGGAGTTCCGCTGCCGCAAGCCTCTGTAGCCACCGACAACCAATCTAGACCCGTTCCGGCACCTTGCTGGAGGGGGGAATCCCTCTCTGGTGGCCATCTTCATCATCCCGGCGCTCTCCATGACGAGGAGGGAGTAGTTCACCCTCGGGGCTGAGGGTATGTACAATTAGCTATGTGTTTGATCTCTCTCTCTCTCGTGTTCTTGATTCGGCATGATCTTGATGTATCGCGAGCTTTGCTATTATAGTTGGATCTTATGATGTTTCTCCCCCTCTACTATCTTGTAATGGATTGAGTTTTCCCTTTGAAGTTATCTTATTAGATTGAGTCTTTAAGGATTTGAGAACACTTGATGTATGTCTTGCACGTGCTTATCTGTGGTGACAATGGGATATTCACGTGATCCACTTGATGTATGTTTTGGTGATCAACTTGCGAGTTTCGTGACCTCGTGAACTTATGCATAGGGGTTGGCACACATTTTCGTCTTGACTCTTCGGTAGAAACTTTGGGGCACTCTTTGAAGTTCTTTGTGTTGGTTGAATAGATGAATCTGAGATTGTGTGATACATATTGTATAATCATACCCACAGATACTTGAGGTGACATTGGAGTATCTAGGTGACATTAGGGTTTTGGTTGATTTGTGTCTTAAGGTGTTATTCTAGTACGAACTCTAGGATAGATTGAACGGAAAGAATAGCTTCGTGTTATTTTACTACGGACTCTTGAATACATCGATCAGAAATTATAACTATGAGGTGGTTTTGTACCCTCCAATAATCTCTTCGTTTGTTCTCCGCTATTAATGACTTTGGAGTGACTCTTTGTTGCATGTTGAGGGATAGTTATATGATCCAATTATGTTATTATTCTTGAGAGAACTTGCACTAGTGAGAGTATGAACCCTAGGCCTTTTTTCTAGCATTGCAATACCGTTTGTGCTCACTTTTACCACTTGCAATCTTGCTGTTTTTATATTTTCATATTACAAAAACCTTTATCTACCATCCATATTGCACTTGTATCACTATCTCTTCGCCGAACTAGTGCACCTATACAATTTACCATTGTATTGGGTGTCTTGGGGACACAAGAGACTCTTTGTTATTTGGTTGCAAGGTTGTTTGAGAGAGACCATCTTCATCCTATGCCTCCCACGGATTGATAAACCTTACGTCATCCACTTGAGGGAAATTTGCTACTGTCCTACAAACCTCTGCACTTGGAGGCCCAACAACGTCTACAAGAAGAAGGTTGTGTAGTAGACATCAAGCTCTTTTCTGGCGCCGTTGCCGGGGAGGTGAGTGCTTGAAGGTATATCTTTAGATCTTGCAATCGAATCTTTTTGTTTCTTGTTTTATCACTAGTTCAGTCTATAAAAGAAAACTACAAAAAATGGAATTGAGGGTGCCTCATATGCTTCATATTTTTTTCGTGAAAATAAGGATTCCGATAATTGTGCCAAAATGTTGGAAGAAGAATGCATTAAAATGTTTGGCACTAAATCTTTGAATGATGAGCATGATGGCAATGTTGTTAGTATGAACTCTTTGAATACCCATAGTACTAATGATGATTGCACTAGTCATGATGAAAATGTCTCTTATAAGCATGTCAATTTTTGTGGAGTGCATAGAGTTTGCAAGTACACACCAAATAGGGAAGATAGATTTTGCAAGGGGCATAAGTATTTAGAAACTAAATGGTTGCAAGAAAGGCTAGATGTTTGTGCTGAAAATTTAAATTTTCTTAGCCATCCTTGTGAACTTTGTAATGAACATGGTCATTTAAATATCAAATGAAAATTTTTTCATGATCGAATCGTGTCCAAAAATTGTGATGACTTGATTTCCCTTGCACATCATAATGAACTTAGTTTGCTTCTGGGTTATGAAGAAATGAAACATATAACTAAGGATATTCCAGAATTTGCTCTTGATAAAGTTCTTGATTTTGATCTAGAGGAAATTTATATGTATTATGCGGTGAATTGCATTGAAAATCCTTATATTGTCAATTACATAAAGTCAAGAAAACAATTAGAAGATTGTCGGATTTCGGGTTCCAGCAAAACCCTTGAGGTTCGAACACTGGGGTGCGCATGAAGATCTCTCCTCCCTCTAGCTCGTGCACATCATGATCTCACGGCCTAGCTCGACGGACCCAGAGAACAAGAGGACACTAGATTTATACTGGTTCGGGCCACCAATGTGGTGTAATACCCTACTCCAGTGTGGTGTGGTGGATTGCCTCTTGGGCTGAGGATGAACAGTTACAAGGGAAGAACAGCCTCCTGAGGAGAGGTGTTCTTGTGCTTGGTGAACTTGTGTGAGGCTATGGATGGAATGGCTCCGATCCAATATCAGCTACCTCCTACGGTGGTGGCTAGTCCTATTTAGGGAGGCCCTGGTCCTCTCCCCAAATATTGAGCGGGAAGGGATCCCACAACGGCCAAATTCGAAGGGAGACAACTAGTACAAGTTATCCTGACTAAAGGTGGTGTTCGCCTGCCAAAGGCTCTCGTGGTGATGCCGTCTTGGGCTCCACGGTGACCTCCTTCTTCTTCCTTGACCTTCTCCCTAGATGGGAGAAGGGTTTCCCCTCTGGTCCATGGCCTCCATGGCATGGGAGTGGCGAGAGCCCCTTCGAGATTGGATCTGCCTCTCTATCTCTCTCTGTGTTTCTGCGTTCTCGATTCTGTCCTTTCACCGTTTCTTAAATTCCCGGAGATGTGTAACTCCGATTGGGCTGAAATTTTAACACGATCTCTATCTGGATATTTGCTTTCTTTCGGAGAAAGAAGGGCACCAACCGCCTTACGGGGTGGCCACGAGGGCCCAGGGTGCGCCTGACCCCCTAGGGTGCGCCCCCTGCCTTGTGGCCCCCTCGGGCATCGTATCGCATTGATTTTTCTTCCCAAAAATCACATATATTCCAAAAAATCTCCATCAGTTTTTATCCGTTTGGACTCCGTTTGATATGGATTTACTGCGAAACAAAAAACATGCAACAAACAGGAACTGGCAGTAGGCACTGGATCAATATGTTAGTCCCAAAATAGTATAAAAAGTTGCCAAAAGTATATGAAAGTTGTAAAATATTGGCATGGAACAATCAAAAATTATAGATACGATGGAGACATATCACCTGCATGGTGCAGCTGCCCCCGAGAAGGTCTTGTGTCATCCGCCTCGCGAGGCTTGGCCCCCCGCGAGGGTCTTGTGTGTTTGCTGGTGAAGATGGGTCGTACAGGGCCGCTGGTGGAGCCACGCCGCGAGCCGCAGGCTGGCAAGTCTGGGGACCCCCGTTCCCAGGATGCCGACAGTAGCCCCGGGCCTAAGGCCCGCTCGGACTTGGCTTCGAGGCCAGCCAAAGGGCAAGTGCGGAGCGCCGCGGGCCCCAATAGCCTGCGGCCTCGCTTAACGCGTGGCGACTGATTGGACGTGGGCGACTCCGCTTCCCCACGCTGCCTCGGTAACTGCCCGGCTTGACGAGTCCTTGCTGCATGTAGAGAAAGATCATTATTACCTTAGATCGTGGAGGCCGGCGGTTGGCCTCCCTTTGGCTATAAATGGGAAGAGGGGGCGGAGCCCCTGTCACCCATCTCTTCATTCGCTTCTCCCGCTCCTTCTTCTTCCTCGCTTCACTACCAGCAGCGACACCCATGGCGCCCGCGAAGAGGCTCTCGGCCGCAGAGAAGGTGAAGGCTCGCCAGGAGGGGCCTGGCTCACCGCCGCCCAAGAGGGGCGCGGCCGTCCCCGCAAGCACACCACGACCCCCGCCGCGGCCCCTCGTGGCCGTGGTGGCGCCTCTTCGCGTGGTGGTGGTCGCCCAGGTCGTGGCAGCCCCGTCGATGAAGAGAGGCGCGCCATGGTCGTGTGGCCTCCCAGGCCGCGCTTCCACTCGGCGGAAGTGCTGCCGGAGTTCGTCGTGTGGTCAGAGAACCCGGCCGGTACTTGGCTTCAGCTCCCGTGCTTCTTTGTTGGCGAGCTGCCAGCCACGGGTCCAGGAGGACGGCTGCTGCAGCAAGGCTTCATGGGTCGCGTCAAGGTCTCCGTCACAGGCAACACATCCCGGGCCTGCGGCTGGCAGACGTTTACCCGCGCATGCGGCCTGGGTCGGCAGTGCTCCCTCCACTTCAAGTACGATGGCAACGCGACCCTCTATGTGAGAGTGTTCGGGGAAGATGGCCGCCGCGGCGGGTGTTGGCCTGAGGACAACGACGGCTGTGAGGTGCTCAGCCTCGGCGACGGCCGCAATGAGAGTGAAGGCGGGCTCGCCCTCGGCACCGGCCATGGCTCGTCCAGCTACGGCGACTCTTCTTCCGGCAACAGCTCCAGCAGCGGCAGCTACGACCAACCACCATGCCGTCGCGCCCGCTTAAAAGGAGGCAGCGGGTCGTCTCGTTGCCGCACTCCAGTGAAGCGTGAGGAGGGGTATGGCTGAGCTCAGGAGAGCTCCATGGGCCCATCCTCGTAAACTGCCACGGGAGCACGTGCCGCTTTTGTTTTGTTCTTCCTTTCCTTCCTGCATTAAGAGAGAGACAAGTGTGGGGCACAGCTGGGGCATGCAACAGCTACGATTTCCAAGTGGCTGTGCTATGTTTATCGCTCTTGTGTCGTGTTGTAGCGTCAACGTTTTATGTAGGTGCATAGGAATAACTTAGCTTGATGCGCCTGAAGTAGTTCCTGCCTCGCGAGGCGCGCATTCCCTAGTGCCTGGTGAGGCCTCCTGTGCTTGGAAGGCGTCTGGGAACTGCAAAAATTCATTAGGAAATTCTTATTCTTCTGAATCCTGGTCGCAGGCATCGCCGGTCATGTCCCAGTGCTTCGCATCGCGGTACCCGGGGGCACGGATTGAGAGGGGTGCGCCAGCTTACGAGCTCGAGCGAGGGTGCCTTGCGAAGAACAGGAAAACGCTCACGAGGGCACCTGTCCAGCCCCCTCACGAGGCATGCGAGGGAGAGTACGGGTCAAAAAAAACGAGAAACCGAGGGCATAAAAGGAGGCAAAAAGGCAATGGAACCAGGCCTGCGAGGAACACCAGAAAGCAAATTCTCACTAAAGAGGGGCAAGCCAACTGCGGAAAGCAAATGAAAAGTCGTGTCCGACACCTAGTCTAGTCTTCTTGTCTTCTCACCAACGTGGAGCTAAGTGATGCCACTAGGACGTGGGAGGGAGCCACCGAGGCCCGAGGGCGGCACTCCGGAGACTCCGGGGCGTGTACAGCCCCACTCATTATTACGTGAGAGTGTCACGAGCGGAGATCTTCACAGGCACTGGGCCTTGCTTCACAGGCGTTGGGCCTTGCTTCATGGGTAGAACTTCCGGAGGTGCTGGATGTTCCAGGTGTTCTGGATGGGGATCCCGTCCTACGTCTCCAGCCGCGTGGCACTAGGCCTGGAGACATGGGTGACCCGAAACGGGCCCTCCCACATGGGTGAGAGCTTGTGCAGCCCTTCCATGGAGAGCACCCGCCTCATGACAAGATCACCCACCTCGAGCGTCCTGGAGCGGACGCTGCGGTAGTGGTACCGCCGCAACGCCTGCTGGTACCTCGCAGCTCAGAGCGAGGCTTGGCGGCGTTCCTCCCCCAGCACGAGGTCCATCCCCCGCATGGCGTCCTGCTGCATTTCATCAAATGCCAGGACCCGCGCGGAGCGATTCCTGACCTCGTGTGGGAGAACCGCTTCTGCTCCATAGATGAGGAAGAACGGGGTCTTGCCTGTCGGCCTGGTGGCTGTGGTGCGGATGGACCACAGCACAGACTGGAGCTCATCGTGCCAGCCCCTGCCACAGGCCTCGAGCTTCTTCTTGAAGGTCCTAGTCATGAGACCCCTCAGGACTTCCGCGTTGGCGCGTTCAGCCTGGCCGTTGCTCCTGGGGTGCGCCATGGAGGCATAGTAGATCTGCGTTCCAAGGTTAGCACAATATGTTTTGAAGAGATTGCTAGTGAACTGTGAGCCGTTGTCAGTGATGATGCCATTAGGGACCCCAAATCGGCTTACGAGGCCCTTCATGAACTTGATTGCTGACCCGGCTGGGATGCTGCAAACGGCTTCCACTTCTGCCCACTTGGTGAATTTGTCGATGGCGACGTAGAGGTAGCGGTAACCTCCAAGCGCTCGAGGGAATGGGCCCAGGATATCCACCCCCCAGACCGCGAACGGCCATGAGAGCAGGATAGTCTGGAGGTCCTGAGCCGGCTGGTGGATCTGCTTGGCGTGGAATTGGCAGGCCTTGTAGGGTTTCACCAGCTCGGCCGCGTCGTTGAGTGTCGTGGGCCAGTAGAACCTGCTGCGGAAAGCCTTGCCGACTAGGGTGCGCGACGATGAGTGGTGCCCGCAGTCTCCGCCATGTATGTCAGCCAGCAGCTCATTCCCCTGTTCCCTGGAAATGCATCGTAGAGAAACATCATTTGGTCGCTTCCTGTATAGCTCGCCGTCCTGAATGCAGTATGTCGTAGCCTGCCGGGCCACACGCTCCGTGTCTTCTTCCTTCTCCGGCAATGTGCCTTGCGTCAGGTACGCCTTGAACTCCTCGATCCAGCACCCCTCCTGAGGCTCGAGCGCTAAGAGGAGGCGCACTCCTGAGGTCGGGCCGCAGGCGGGGGCTCCCAAGGCTGGTGGTTGGGGGAGTTCCTCCTGTGGAGGCGCTGGTTCCGCAGGCGGAGGTGCTGCCGACGGCTTTAAGAGCCGCTCCTCGAAGATGCCAGGCTCTTGGGATAGCCGCTTGGATGCCCTTTTGGCAATGTCGTCGGCCTCCTTGTTACTGCCACGAGGCACATGCTGTAGCTCCAGGCCCAGGAACTGCTTCTCCATTTTGCGTACCTCCACGAGGTATGCCTCCTTGTGCTCATCCTTTGGCTCATACACCTTGTTGGAGATAAGTTGACGAGGATCTGCGAGTCTCCCTTGATGGTGAGGCGTTTCACCCCCAAGGCCACCGCATCCTTAAGGCCAGCGATGAGGCCCTCGTACTATGCGATGTTGTTGGAGACCTTTTCGCCCCGCTGGAAGCAGAGCTGCATGGCGTAGCAAAGTTTGTCCTGAGTGGGAGAGATGAGCACAGCTCCAGCCCCCGCACCCTAGCGGGCGAACGCGCCATCTAAGTACATGACCCAGCCATCCAGCGCTTCACTCCCTGGCGAGAGGGATCAGTTCTCGCCTGCTTCAAGTTTCGGGGTGTCGGTCCATTCTGCCACAAAGTCGGCGAGTGCAGCCACCTTGATGACCCTGGTTGTGCTGAACTCCAAGTCAAATGCTTGCCGCTCGATGTTCCATTCGGCGACCCTTCCCGCGGCATTGGGGCTCCTGAGCACTCTCTTCAACGGGTAAGCTGAGACGACCTTGATGGGGTGACCCTGGAAGTAGTGGCGCAGCTTACAGCAGGCCACCAGGAGCGCGAGCAAGAGCTTCTGAGGCATGGGGTATCATCCTCTCGCATCTCGTAGCACTGTGCTGACGAAGTACACTGGGTGCTCGACGAGGGCGGGAGAGCTGACGGAGTTTTTGGCTCCCGGGGGCTGAGGTGTTTCCTGTGGATCCCCAGCTTCAGGGGCTTGATGACAAGCCGGGGCAGCTGCTGTCTCAGGAGCATCGCCTTCGTGTTGTGCTGCCTTGTCCGGCTTGGCGGCTCCATTTGGCAGGCCCTTGACCTGGCGCTCCTCTTTGAGGGCCACCAGCGCCATGCTGGCGGAGTGGGGTGTGGCAAATAGGTAGAGTACCAAGGGCTCGAGAGGACGACGCGCCACCATTACCGGTGGGTTGGTCAAGTATCTCTTGAGGTCTTGAAATGCCAGGTCAGCCTCGGGGGTCCACTCAAACGAACCCTTCTTCTTCATCAGCTTGAAGAACGACAAGGCGTGCTCCCCCAACTTGGAGATGAAGCGCCCCAGCGAAGTCATGCAGCATGCAAGCTTCTGCATCTCCTTGAGGGTTTGTGGTGGGATCATGCCTTCGATTGCCTTAACCTTCTCCGGGTTGGCCTCGATCCCCCTGTGGGACACGAGGAAGCCAAGCAGCTTGCCGGAAGGGAAACCAAACACGCATTTCTCCGGGTTGAGCCGCAAGTCCACTTGGCGCAGGCTCGCGAAGGTCTCCTCCAAGTCCTGAATCAAAGTTCTCGCCTCCCGAGACTTCACCACAATGTCGTCGAAGTAGGCCTCAGCGTTTCTCCCGAGCTGCCGCCCCAAGGTGATGTGCATCAGCCGCTGGAAGGTTGCTCCTGCGTTGCGCAGTCCGAATGGCATGCAACTGTAGCAGTATACCCCGCCCGAAGTCAAGAAAGTCGTTTTCTCCACATCTTCCACCGCCATCTTGATCTGGTGGTAGCCTGAGAACGCATCCAGGAAACATAGCAGATCACACTCGGCGGTGGAGTCGATAATCTAGTCGATGCGCGGCAGCGGGAATGGGTCTTGAGGGCAAGCCTTGTTGAGGTTGGTGAAGTCGACACACATGCGCTCCTTCCCTTCTTTCTTCGGCACGACGACCGGGTTCGCCAGCCACTCTGGGTACCAGACCTTGCGAATGACACATGCTGCCTCCAGCTTGCGGGTTTCCTGAACGATGAAAGACGGCTTCTTCGTGGACTGTCGCCTCGCCCTCTGCTTCACAGGGCGCACGTTGGGGCATACCCTCAGATGATGCTCAATCACTCCTCTTAGGACCCCAACTAGCTGCTTGGCCTCCCAGGCGAACACTTCCTTATTCGCCCGCAGGAAGTCCACCAGCTCCCTTTCTTGATCTGGGACGAGGTCGGCGCCTATAGTAAAGGTGGCGCCTGAGGCCCCGCCCTCGTCGACCGGTATCTGCTTCGTCTTGGCTTGACCTTGAGTGAATAGTTGCTTATTCTTGGTCGGCGCAGCCCCCTTGCTCCTGGGCATGGCCTTGTCGGTCGAGCAAGCTACCGCCGTGGCCCTGAAGGCGAGTTTGAGGGCTGCCAAGGCTTCCTTGGTGTCTCCGGCCACGGTGTGGATGCCCTTGCTCCCTGGCATCTTCATGAGGTTGTAGGCAGGATGAGTAGCTGCCATGAATTGGGCCAGCGTCGGGTACCCGAGGATGGTGTTGTACGGTAAGTCAATGCGGGCGATGTCAAAGTCGATTAGCTCAATGCGGTAGTTGTCGCGCGTGCCGAAGGTCACGGGGAGATGGATCTGCCCCGGGGGGTTGGAGGAGCCGCTGCCGACTCCGGAGAAGGGCTTGCTGGGGCGGAGCCGCTCAAGCGGTACGTGAAGGAGGCTAAAAGCCTCCATGGAGAGCACGTTGAGGCCGGCGCCCCCGCCGATGAGGGTCTTGGTAATGGCTATGCTGCAGATGGTGGGCGTGCAAAGCATCGGGAGCACGCACGAACCAACGGTGATGACTGGGTGATCTCTCGAGTCGAAGGTCAGGTCGGCCTTGGGCGCCGCCCAACCCGGGGGAGCCCCCTACCGCGTGGAGGCGGCGCCGATCTGGCAAAAAACGGCTTGGTGTGACGGTCCGAGGGCGGTGCCTATGAGCCATCGAGGAGACACGCGACAACGGGGGGTGTTGGTCCCCGAAGCACGCGATGAAGAGGTCGCACAGCTCCCCCCAGGAGGCCACAGAAGATCCCGGCAGATGGAGGAGCCAGGCGTGCGACACGCCAGCGAGGGCCATTGGGAGCCAGTTGGCCATGACCTTATCGTCACCCCCGGCCTCCAGAACGGCCTCCTCGTACGCCAGCAGGAAGGCCGCCGGATCCGCCGCACCATCGTAACGGGGCGGCATCTCCGGCTTGAACTTGTGCGGCCACCGCACCCGCCGCAAGGCGGGGGTGAAGGCCCGGAGCCCCACAGCGCTGCGGAGGGCGCCTGTCGATCCAGTCGGAGAAGCGGCGGCGTCCATGAGATCCGGTCGGAGAGGCGAGGCCATCGGGGGGCGAGGCTTCGGCGCACCCCTACCTGGCGCGCCAAATGTTGGATTTCGGGTTCCGGCAAAACACTTGAGGTTTGAACACTGGGGTGCGCACGAAGATCTCTCCTCCCTCTAGCTTGCGCACATCATGATCTCACGGCCTAGCTCAACGGACTCACAGAACAAGAGGACACGAGATTTATACTGGTTCGGGCCACCAATGTGGTGTAATACCCTACTCCAGTGTGGTGTGGTGGATTGCCTCTTGGGCTCAGGATGAACAGTTACAAGGGAAGAACAGCCTCCTGAGGAGAGGTGTTCTTGTGCTTGGTGAACTTGTGTGAGGCTATGGATGGAATGGCTCCGATCCAATATCAGCTGCCTCCTACGGTGGTGGCTAGTCCTATTTATAGAGGCCCTGGTCCTCTCCCCAAATATTGAGCGGGAAGGGATCCCACAACAGCCAAATTCGAAGGGAGACAACTAGTACAAGTTATCCTGACTAAAGGTGGTCTCTCCTGCCAAAGGCTCTGGTGGTGACGCCGTCTTGGGCTCCACGGTGACCTCCGTCCTGCTGGTCTTGGTCTCGTTGCACCGATATGGAAACCTTTGCCTGATGCCTCGGGACTCCTCGCCTGCGCTTGCCCCCCTTTAGCACCAAAAAGGAAACGAGGACACTACGCGCGCTGGCGCCCGCCTGGCTCCAGTCGTCATGGCTTGCGTCACAGGGACCTCACGAGGTGTCCCTTGACTTGATCTCTCCGCCCCTCGCGAGCCTGCCTAGTGCAGCTGCCCCCAGGAGGTCTTGTGTCGTCCGCCTCGCGAGGGTCTTATGTGTTTGCTGGTGAAGATGGGTCGTACAGGGCCGCTGGTGGAGCCATGCCACGGGTCGCAGGCAGGCAAGTCTGGGGACCCCCGTTCCTAGGACGCCGACAAAGTTGAAGATAATACTAATGAAAGGGAAGAGATTTCCCAATATCCTCCTATTTTTTCTTGTGATGAATCAGGTAACGAGGAGGAGCCTTCTATCCAAACAATCTCATTAATAAGGAGCTCCAAAAAGAGGGTTAAACCCACACATGATGCGAAGAAGAAAAACAAAAGACGTAGAAACAATGGTAAAAAGGTATCCCTCCCAAATGATGTTGCTCCTATTACTCATTGTGATGATGATAATTGCTCTACTATTGGTGCTATCCATACTATTAATGATGAGAGTGATTATGCTTATGATATGAAAAGGCACAAGCTTGGGGATGCTATGTTTGATGAGAATGCCATGTCTGAGAATTTATTCGCTGCAATTAATGTTTGTCCCTAACTTGGGGATGCTATGTTTCATGAATATGATATATTTAACCTCCCAAGTTTTGATATGCAAATTTATTATGATGATAGCATGCCTCCTATTTATGATGGTTATATTGATGAAAGTGGGTTTGGAAGAGTGTTAACTTTAGGAAGTAATGATCCCACTATTTTGGAGGGTGTTGAATCTTATTGTGACAATTATGAAAGTGGATTTGGAGAGGTCGTGACTTTATTTAGTAACGATTCCACTATTTTGGAAGAGGTTTCAATTGATTATGATGAGAACAAAGTTGCTACTTATGATGATTATTGTGATGACACTAATGCTATAAAAAGTAGTGATGATTATATTTATAAAACTTTTCATGATTATGATTACCCTTTTTCTGAACATTACTCTTTTAATGTTCAAACCATTTATAGTATTCGGGTTTCTTATGATACTCCCACTATTCTGAATGAGAAGAATTTTGCTGATGTGGAGAATAGTAAATTTTCTATGCTTGTAGATCATGAAAAGAATGCTTTATGTGTTAGTTATATTGTTTAATTCATTCATGATGCTACTGAAAATTATTATGAGGGAGGAATATATGCTTGTAGGAGTTGCAATAATATCAAGTGTTGAAAATCTTGAAGATTCGCTTGTTTTACCTTCCTATGCAAGTTGATTCTTGTTCCCAGAAGTTGTTTGCTCACAAAATCCCTATGCATAGGAAGTGTGTTAGGCTTAAATGTGCTAGTTATATTCTTCATTATGCTCTCTTTATGTTTCAATTATTATCTTTTATGTGAGCATCATTGAAATCATCATGCCTAGCTAGGGGCGTTAAACGATAGTGCTTGTTGGGAGGCAACCCAATTTTATTTTTATTCCTTGCTTTTTGTTCCTGTTTAGTAATAAATAAATCATCTATCCTCTGTTATGATTGTGTTTTATATGTTTTAATTAGTGTTTGTGCCAAGTAAAGCCTTTAGGATCTTCATGGGTGATTGTTATTTGATCTTGCCGTAAAAAACAGAAAGTATGCACTCACGAGAATAATTTTCGTTTTTTACCAGAGATCAATAAAATACCAATTCCACTTGAAGTAGATTAATAGACAAATTTCCTAGGACTTCCTAATTTCTCAGGATTTTTGGAGTTACAGAAGTATACAAAGTTTTTAGATTGCTACAGACTGTTCTCTTTTTGACAGATTATGTTTTCTATGTGTTGTTTGCTTATTTTGATGAATCTATGAGTAGTATCGGAGGGTATGAACCATAGAGAAGTTGGAATACAGTATATATTACACCAATATGAATTTATAATGAGTCCACAACAGTACCAAAAGTGGTGATTTATTTTCTTATACTAACATAGCTCATGAGATTTTCTGTTGAGTTCTGTGTTGTGAAGTTTTCAAGTTTTGGGTAAAGATTTGATGGACTACGGAATAAGGAGTGGCAAGAGACTAAGCTTGGGATGCCCAAGGAACCCCAAGGTAATATTCAAGGACAACCAAGATCCTAAGCTTGGGGATGCCCCGGATGGCATCCCCTCTTTCGTCTTCGTTCATCGGTAACTTTACTTGGAGCTATATTTTTATTCACCACATGATATGTGTTTTGCTTGGAGTGTCATTTTATTTTCTTTTGTTTTTCTTGCTGCTTGAATAATATACCAAGATCTGAAATTCTTAAATGTTAGATAGTCTTCACATAGTTGCATAATTATTCGACTACTCATTGATCTTCACTTATTTCTTTTGGAGTAGTTTGTCATTTGCTCTAGTGCTTCACTTATATCTTTTTAGAGCACGGTGGTGGTTTTATTTTGAAGAAACAGATGAACTCTCATGCTTCACTTATATTATTTTTAGAGTCTTTAGAACAGCATGGCAATTTTCTTGGGTTATAAAATTAGTCCTACTATGATGGGCATCCAAGATGGGTATAATAAAAACTTTCATATAGAGTGCATTGAATACTATGAGAAGTTTGATACTTGATAATTGTTTTGAGATATGAAGATGGTGATATTAGAGTCATGCTAGTTGAGTATTTGTGAATTTGAGAGATACTTGTGTTAAAGTTTGTGATTCCCGTAGCATGCACGTATGGTGAACCGTTATGTGATGAAGTCGGGCATGATTTATTTACTGATTGTCTTCCTTATGAGTGGCGGTCGGGGATGAGCGATGGTATTTTCCTACCAATCTATCCCCCTAGGAGCATGCGCGTAGTACTTTGTTTCGATAACTAATAGATTTTTGGAATAAGTATGTGAGTTCTTTATGACTAATGTTGAGTCCATGGATTATACGCACTCTCACCCTTCCATCATTGCTAGGCTCTCTATTACCGCGCAACTTTCGCTGGTACCATAAACCCACCATTTACCTTCCTCAAAATAGCCACCATACCTACCTATTATGGCATTTCCATAGCCATTCTGAGATATATTGCCATGCAACTTTCCACCGTTCCGTTTATTATGACACGCTTCATCATTGTCATATTGCCTTGCATGATCATGTAGTTGACATTGTATTTGTGGCAAAGCCACTGTTCATAATTCTTTCATACATGTCACTCTTGATTCATTGCACATCCCGGTACACCGCCGGAGGCATTCACATAGATTCATATTTTGTTCTAAGTATCAAGTTGTAATTCTTGAGTTGTAAGTAAATAAAAGTGTGATGCTCATCATTATTAGAGCATTGTCCCATGTGAGGAAAGGATGATGGAGACTATGATTCCCCAACAAGTCGGGATGAGACTCCGGATGGAAAAAAAAGGAAAGAAAAAAGAGGCCATAAAAAAGGCCCAAAAAAACAAAAACAAAAGAGAAAAAGAGAGAAGGGGCAATGCTACTATCCTTTTACCACAATTGTGCTTCAAAGTAGCACCATGATCTTCATGATAGAGAGTCTCCTATGTTGTCACTTTCATATACTAGTGGGAATCTTTCATTATAGACCTTGGCTTGTATATTCCAATGATAGGCTTCCTCAAAATGCCCTAGGTCTTCGTGAGCAAGCGAGTTGGATGCACACCCACTTAGCTTCTTTTTGAGCTTTCATACACTTGTAGCTCTAGTGCATCTGTTGCATGGAAATCCCTACTCACTCAGATTGATGTCTATTGATGGGCATCTCTATAGCCCGTTGATACGCCTAATTGATGTGAGACTGTCTTCTCCTTTTTGTCTTCTCCACAACCACCATTTTGTTCCACCTATAGTGCTATGTCCATGGCTCACGCTCATGTATTGCGTGAAGATTGAAAAAGTTTGAGAACATCAAAAGTACAAAACAATTGCTTGGCTTGTCATCGGGGTTGTGCATGATTTAAATATTTTGTGTGATGAAGATAGAGCATAGCCAGACTATACGATTTTGTAGGGATAGCTTTCTTTGGCCATGTTATTTCAAGAAGACATAATTGCTTGGTTAGTATGCTTGAAGTATTATTGTTTTTATGTCAATATCGAACTTTTGTCTTGAATCTTTCGGATCTGAATATTCATGCCACAATAAAGAGAATTACATTGAAAATTATGTTAGGTAGCATTCCACATCAAAAATTCTGTTTTTATCATTTACCTACTCGAGGACGAGCGGGAATTAAGCTTGGGGATGCTTGATACGTCTCCAACGCATCTATAGTTTTTGATTGTTCCATGCTATTATATTATCAATCTTGGATGTTTTATATGCATTTATATGCTATTTATATGATTTTTGGGACTAACCTATTAACCCAGAGCCCAGTGCCAGTTTCTGTTTTTTCCTTGTTTTTGAGTATCGCAGAAAAGAAAAACCAAACGGAGTCCAATTGACCTGAAAATTCACGTAGATTGTTTTGGGTCCAGAAGAAGCCCACAGAGTACTAAAGATGGACCAGAGGAGTCCCGAGGCAACCACGAGGGTGGGGGCGCGCCCTACCCCCCTGGGCGCGCCCCCCTATCTCGTGGCCGCCTCGGGGACCCCCTGACTTGTTCCCGACTCCAACACCTCTTATATATACCCAAACTTCCAGAAAGAAACCTAGAACGGGAGTTCCGCCGCCGCAAGCCTCTGTAGCCACCGACAACCAATCTAGACCCGTTCCGGCACCCTGCTGGAGGGGGTAATCCCTCTCCGGTGGCCATCTTCATCATCCCGGCGCTCTCCATGACGAGGAGGGAGTAGTTCACCCTCAGGGTTGAGGGTATGTACCATTAGCTATGTGTTTGATCTCTCTCTCTCTCTCTCGTGTTCTTGATTCGGCACGATCTTGATGTATCAAGAGCTTTACTATTATAGATGGATCTTATGATGTTTCTCCCCCTCTACTCTCTTGTAATGGATTGAGTTTTCCCTTTGAAATTATCTTATCGGATTGAGTCTTTCAGGATTTGAGAACACTTGATGTATGTCTTGCATGTGCTTATCTATGGTGACAATGGGATATTCACGTGATCCACTTGATGTATGTTTTGGTGATCAACTTGCGAGTTTCATGACCTCATGAACTTATGAATAGGGGTTGGCACACATTTTTGTCTTGACTCTCCGGTAGAAACTTTGGGGCACTCTTTGAAGTTCTTTGTGTTGGTTGAATAGATGAATCTGAGATTGTGTGATACATATTGTATAATCATACCCACAGATACTTGAGGTGGGATTGGAGTATCTAGGTGACATTAGGGTTTTGGTTGATTTGTGTCTTAAGGTGTTATTCTAGTACGAACTCTAGGATAGATTGAACGGAAAGAATAGCTTCGTGTTATTTTACTACAGACTCTTGAATACATCGATCAGAAAGGATAACTTTGAGGTGGTTTCGTACCCTACAATAATCTCTTCGTTTGTTCTCTGCTATTAGTGACTTTGGAGTGACTCTTTGTTGCATGTTGAGGGACAGTTATATGATCCAATTATGTTATTATTGTTGAGAGAACTTGCACTAGTGAAAGTATGAACCCTAGGCCTTGTTTCCTAGCATTGCAATGCCGTTTGTGCTCACTTTTACCACTTGCTACCTTGCTGTTTTTATATTTTCAGATTACAAAAACCTTTATCTACCATCCATATTGCACTTTTATCACTATCTCTTCGCCGAACTAGTACACCTATACAATTTACCATTGTATTGGGTGTGTTGGGGACACAAGAGACTCTTTGTTATTTGGTTGTAGGGTTGTTTGAGAGAGACCATCTTCATCCTACGCCTCCCACGGATTGATAAACCTTAGGTCATCCACTTGAGGGAAATTTGCTATTGTCCTACAAACCTCTGCACTTGGAGGCCCAACAACGTCTACAAGAAAAATTTTGTAGTAGACATCATGTTCCAGGTGGCGTGAGTTGTGAAACTATTCCACATTATTTTAAATGAAGGCCAAACTCGTAATTCAAATATTCGCCTCCGCGATCAGATCGTAGAAACTTTATTTTCTTGTTACGATGATTCTCCACTTCACTCTGAAATTCTTTGAACTTTTCAAATGTTTCAGACTTGTGTTTCGTTAAGTAGATATACCCATATCTGCTCAAATCATCTGTGAAGGTCAGAAAATAACGATACCCGCCGCGAGCCTCAACACTCATCGGATCGCATACATCTATATGTATTATTTCCAATAAGTCAGTGGCTCGCTCCACTGTTCCGGAGAACGGAGTCTTAGTCATCTTGACCATGAGGCATGGTTCGCAAGCATCAAATGATTCATAATCAAGTGATTCCAAAAGTTCATCCGCATGGAGTTTCTTCATGCGCTTTACACCAATATGACCTAAACGGCAGTGCCACAAATATGTTGCACTATCATTATCAACTTGCATCTTTTGGCATCAATATTATGAATATGTGCATCACCACGATCGAGACAAAAATACACCACTCTTCAAGGATGCATGACCATAAAAGATATTACTCATATAAATAGAACAACCATTATTCTCTGATTTAAATGAATAACCGTCTCGCATCAAACAAGATCCAGACATAATGTTCATGCTCATCGACCTTGGAACCATCCCGAAGGTAGATGTAGAGGTAGCGTGCCGACGGTGATCACATCAACCTTGGAACCATTCCCAACGCGCATCATCACCTCGTCCTTAGCCAATCCTCGTTTAATCCATAGCCCTTGTTTCGAGTTTCAAATATGAGCAACGGAACTAGTATCAAATACCCATGCGCTACTATGAGCATTAGTAAGGTACACATTAATAACATGTATATCAAATATACTTTTGTTCACTATGACATCCTTCTTATCCGCCAAATACTTGGGGCAGTTCCGCTTCCAGTGACCAGTCCCTTTGCAGTAGAAGCACTCGGTTTCAGGCTTGGGTCCAGACTTGGGCTTCTTCCCGGGAGTGTCAACTTGCTTGCCATTCTTCTTGAAGTTCCCCTTATTTCCCTTTCCCCTTTTCTTGAAACTAGTGGTTTTGTTAACCATCAACACTTGATGCTCTTTCTTGATTTCTACCTCCGCAGCTTTGAGCATAGCAAAGAGCTCGGGAATTGTCTTATCCATCCCTTGCATATTATAGTTTATCACGAAGCCTTTGTATCTTGGTGGCAGTGATTGAAGAACTCTGTCAATAACACTATCATCTGGAAGATTAACTCCCAGCTGAGTCAAGTGGTTATGATACCTAGACATTCTGAGTATGCGTTCACTGACAGAACTATTCTCCTCCATCTTGCAGCTACAGAAATTGTTGGAGACTTCATATCTCTCAACTCGGGCATTTACTTGAAATATTAACTTCAATTCCGGGAACATCTCATATGGTCCATGACGTTCAAAACGTCTTTGAAGTCCCGATTCTAAGCCGTAGAGCATGGCATGCTGAACTATAGAGTAGTCATCAGACTGCATCTGCTAGACGTTCAAAGCGTCTACATTAGCGGGAGGGGGCTTGTCACCTAGTGGTGCATCAAGGACATAATTCTTCTGTGCAACCATGAGGACAATCCTCAAGTTACGGACCCAGCCATGTAGTTGCTACCATCATCTTTCAACATAGCTTTCTCTAGGAACGCATTAAAATTCAAGGGAACTGTAGCACGGGCCATTGATCTACAACATAGATATGCAAAAACTATCAGGACTAAGTTCATGATAAATTAAGTTAAATTAATCATATTACTTAAGAACTCCCACTTAGATAGACATCCCTCGAGTCATCTAAATGATCAAGTGATCCAAATCAACTAAACCATGTCCGATCATCAGGTGAGATGGAGTAGTTTTCAATGGTGAACATCTCTATGTTGATAATATCTACTATATGATTCGCGTTCGACCTTTCGGTCTCCAGTGTTCCGAGGCCATGTCTATACATGCTAGGCTCGTCAAGTTTAACTCGAGTATTCCGCATGTGCAAAACTGTCTTGCACCTGTTGTATGTGAACGTAGAGCTTATCACACCCGATCATCACGTGGTGTCTCAGCACGACGAAATGTCGCAACGGTGCATACTCAGGGAGAACACTTATACCTTGAAATTTTAGTAAGGGATCATCTTATAATGCTACAGCTAGTGGCGGAGCTACAAAGAAAGAGTTGGGCGGGCCAATCTAAAGGAGGAAAAAAATTGTATTCTGATTTCTGAACCATACTACTTCAATATTAGTACTAGGCATTAGTCAGTGCCAGTCATCTCGAAAACTTATGAACCATCTCATTTTCCTTTGAAAACCAAACCAATTCTTGCTGACTGACCTTACCCATGGCCAGTTATTTAGTGCATAAATTACAATATGTGGAACTTTGAAAACAATTGAATAATTCATGCCAACAAATTGATAACTGCAGATTTCAAACCAATATAGCCTTCTTTTCTTGAAAGGAGCCTATAGAAAAATTGGTCTTGGGAATATGAGATGATGCCATGAACTACAACTAATAGGAGAAATAAAGGAAATTATTGTGCGCACAATGCATGTGCAACAGTGCAGCTGAGTCGTGGAATGGCCATCCTAGGGTGGCTGAATCGGGAATGAATTACATGATGCAGTACTGGATGTGGCTGAATCTGCTCAGCTTGTGGACTTGGCTGCAGACCTACATTGGGCTGGGCATTCGTTCACATGCAAACTAACCAGAGGAAAGCAGCTCGTGAGCATCCAGGTTGTTGACGCCTCACGGATGGAGTGGACTGAAGATATGTAGTTTATGTTTTTGCTTATGGGCAGGGCGGGCCATGGCACGCTTTTGCCTGCACATAGCTCCGCCATTGGCTATAGCCGTATTAAGCAAAATAAGATGCATAAAAGATAAACATCAGATGCAATCAAAATATGTGACATGATGTGGCCATCATCATCTTGTGCCTTTGATCTCCATCTCCAAAGCACTGTCATGATCTCCATCGTCACCGGCTTGGCACCTTGATCTCCATCGTAGTGTCGTGGTCGTCTCGCCAACTATTGCTTCTACAACTATTGCTAACTCATAGTGATAAAGTAAAGCAATTACATGACATTTGCATTTCATACAATAAAGAGACAACCATAAGGCTCTTGCCGGTTGCCAGTGAATTTTACAAAACATGATCATCTCATACAATAATGTATATCACATCATATCTTGACCATATCACATCACAACATGCCCTGCAAAAACAAGTTAGATGTCCTCTACTTTGTTGTTGCAAGTTTAACGTGGCTGCTATGGGCTTCTAGCAAGAACTGTTCTTACCTACACATCGAAACCACAACGGTGATTTATCAAGTTTGTTGTTTTAACCTTCAACAACGACCGGCCGCAGTCAAATTCGATTCAACTAAAGTTGGAGAAATAGACACCCGCCAGCCACCTTTATGCAAAACTAGTTGCATGTCTGTCGGTGGAACTGGTCTCATGAACGTGGTCATGAAAGGGTGGTCTGGGCCGCTTCATCCAACAATACCGCCGAATCAAAATAAGATGTTGGTGGTAAGCAGTATGACGATCACCGCCCACAACTCTTTGTGTTCTACTCGTGCATATCATCTATGCATAGACCTGGCTTGGATGCCACTGTTGGGAAACATAGCATGCAATTTCAAAAAAAAATCATACACTCATGCAAGATCTATCTAGGAGATGCACAACAATGAGAGGGGGAGAGTGTGTCCACGTACCCTCGTAGACCGAAAGCGGAAGCGTATGACAACGCGATTGATGTAGTCGAACTTCTTCTCGTTCCGACCAATCAAGCACCGAATATACGGCACCTCCGAGTTCTGCACACGTTCAGCTCGATGACGTCCCTTGAACTCTTGATCCAGCAAAGTGTCGAGGGAGAGTTTCGTCACCACGAGGGCGTGGTGACGGTGATGGTGAAGTGATTCGCGCAGGCCTTCGCCTAAGCACTACGACAATATGACCGGAGGCGTAAACTGTGGAGGGGGCGCCTCACACGCCTAGGAATCAATGTTGTGTGTTCTAGTGCCCCCCCCCACACACACATATATATATAGGTGGGAGAGGGAGAGGGGCAGCAAGGGGTGCCCCAAGTAGGAGTAATCATACTTGGGCGTCTCCCACAAGTCGGCCTCCCCCCCCCCTTCCTTATGCATCGGAGGGGGAAGGAAAGAGAGGGGGAAGGGGAAGGAAAGGGGGAGGCTGAATTCTCCCCTTTTCTTCTCCCTTCCCTCCTTTCCTTCCCCTCCTATTTCGGCCTATAGGGGGCGCATGCCACACACCAACCCCTTAGGGGCTGATTTGTCCCTCTCTTGGCCCATTAGGCCCATATAGTTTGCCGGGGGTTGCCCGGAACCCCTTCCGGTGACTTGATACATAGCCGGTACCCCCGGAACACTTCCGGTCTCCGAATACTATCATCCTATATATGAATCATTACCTCTTGACCATTTCGAGACTCCTCGTCATGTCCGTGATCTCATCCGGGACTCCGAACAACATTCGGTCACCAAATCACATAACTCGTATAATACAAAATCGTCATCGAACGTTAAGCGTGCGGACCCTACGGGTTCGAGAACTATGTAGACATGACCGAGACACCTCTCTGGTCAATAACCAACAGCGGAACTTGGATGCTCATATTGGTTCCTACATATTCTATGAAGATCTTTATTGGTCGTACTGTAATGACAACATATGTTATTTCCTTTGTCATCCGTATGTTACTAGCCCGAGATTCGATCGTCGGTATCTTCATACCTAGTTCAGTCTTGTTACCGACAAGTCTCTTTACTCATTCCATACTACATCATCCCGCAACTAACTCATTAGTCACGTTGCTTGCAAGGCTTATTATGATGTGCATTACCGAGAGGGCCCAGAGATACCTCTCCGATACTCAGAGTGACAAATCCTAAGCTTGATCTATGCCAACCCAACAAACACCTTCGGAGATACCTGTAGAGCATCTTTATAATCACCCAGTTACATTGTGACGTTTGATAGCACACAAGATATTCCTTCGTTATCCGGGAGTTGCATGATCTCATAGTAAAAGGAATATGTATTTGACATGAAGAAAGCAATAGCAATAAAACTGAACGATCAACATGCTAAGCTAACGGATGGGTCTTGTCCATCACATCATTCTCCTAATGATGTGATCACATTCATCAAATGACAACACATGTCTATGGTTAGGGAACTTAACAATCTTTAATTAACAAGCTAGTCTAGTAGACGCTTACTAGGGACACTGTGTTTTGTCTATGTATCCACACATGTATCAAGTTTCGGTTAATACAATTCTAGCATGAATAATAAACATTTATCATTATATAAGGAAATATAAATAACAACTTTATTATTGCCTCTAGGGCATATTTCCTTCATCTACCGCCATAAGATTGTCGACGAACTCCTCGCCCTCGAAGCGGCAAGCGAGCTGCACCGGGCTCACCCCTGCAGCGTGGGCAGCGGCCACAGCAGAGGGGTTGGCAGCAGCAGATGGCACCGAGCGAAGCGCAGGCGACGAGGACGGAGTCGATGAGGCGCTCAGGATGGGCGAGTAAGAAGTCGTGATGGCCGAGCCCAACGGACGCGCGCCACCACAACCCAAAGACGGGGATTCCACACCCACATTAGCCGAGGCAGGGGCTGGGGAGTTGAGGGAGGAGGCCAGCAGCGGCAGAGCACCGGGGGCCAGGTTCGAGCCATTCTGGTTGACCGGGAGCAGGGGCAAGCCTTCTTCTCGCCTGAGCATGTGGGGGATATCCACCGGAGGGAGACACGGAGACGCTGCCTTGCCCAAGGGAGCACTGGGATCCTCCGCCACTGGTGCCGTTGCCGGCAGGCCCGACACCCCGGTAGAGACCACCGCTGAAGAGCTGACGTCCTTGGACTTCCTGGCCTTGGCCCCCGCCGCATCCCACTCAGCCGTGTTCAGACTCGGGGCCGATTCATCGTTGTCATTGGGATCCTCGTTAGACCGGGGGCGAGGAGGGGAGGGCGGTGGGGGAGGCGGAGCAAGAGGGACTCGGAGCTCACGCTTCACCCGCATCATGAAGCCATTGGGGTCGCGAAAGATTTCAAATAGCCCATTGATCACGGTAGGGTCTCTGCACCAAATCTTGGCCCTCACTGGCGCTCCACGGTGGCCACCCATATCCGGCCAGACAATGGACAACTCATCGATGACCACAACCTTGCCCACCACACGGAGAAATTCATGCATCAGGTTTGGTTGTTGCAGCTTGTCAGGGATACCGGTGACCCGCACCAAGCATTCTTGCAACCTCAAAATTGCATGAGGCTCTCGAAGCGGCTCCCCCACCTCAGCCTTGTGCTCACTGATCAGGAGGGTGATAGTGCCGCTCTTCTTGTCCATCCACAGCACTTCTTTGGATGGGTATACCACCGAGAAGTAGTTCTTACGCACCTCCGTGATCTGCCAGTCCCAATATGCATCCCACATGTCATCCAAATCCCGCCGAATGGAATCCACCGAAGTTTGCCCTTACGTAACCACCAAAGACGTAGCATTTGTTGGCAGCTCAACTTCTTCATCCATCCATCCCCCCTCAAGCAGGTAGAACCCTTGCCCCTTCACTCCAAAGCCGTACATGACAAGCTCCGGCTTGGCCTGACGAGTCGGGCAGTGGCTCAAAGTGTGGCCCTCTTGTTTGCACACAAAGCACAACGGATCGAACTCGCACTCAATCTGAAAGTGCCCTTTCCGGCCACACTTGAAGTAGAGCACCTCCGAGATATCCCTCTCGCCTGCTGCCTGATGCTGAACCGGCCTAGCCGCCCCGCCCGCACCGTCCCAGGAGTGGCGGTCATCCTTGCCGCCCCGGGCAACACGACCCCACCTCCACGCGAGGCCCCGGAAGATGCGCCCAGCAACATAGGACGGCCCGACTAGGGCTGTAAGGAATGGCCAGGGGGCGCCCCGGAGGAGGGGGAAGCGGAGGGGAGGCCTCCCGCGACGAGCCGCGGCCATGAGACGACGAGCGCCGCGGCGACCGCGAGCCGCGACCCAGCGACGCATCTCGCCCCACCCGCGTCTGTGCCTCAGAGCGCAAGGAGAGCTGAGATCGAAGATCCTGCTCACGGGCGAGCTCACCCTCGTCCACTAGAGGATCCTCCCGAGGCCGCTTGTTGCGCCCATGCACCTGCAGACGCCGTTCCTTCTCCATCTGAATGCCTGCAGCCACCAACGCCGGAGCCGCCGCCGAGAGAAATCGCGCCGCCTTCCCCCAACGTCGGATGTCCCAATGAGCTACTGGATACCCTAACTGGAAATCACACTCCCCCTCCGCACCCACCACCACCTTTTAATACAGGTACGCCGAGCCGGGCCAGGCAAGGTAGGGCCTCGCCCCGGAGATGGCCCACCGAACTGACAAGGCCCACAAACTGAAGGGGGGCGGGCAGCCAGATCCACGAAACTAAACCTAAAAGAGGGGCCCAATTTGCGGCCCACCTCTCTAGAACCCTCATCCCCCACCTCCAGCCTCCTGCCACCGCCCAACGGGGGAAAATCCTCATCGGAGAATGCCGGTGCAGACAGCACCGAAGGGGCCACACCCCCAGCCCGGGGACAGGACAGGTACCAAAAAATTTCGACACGCCAAGTAATTAATCCTATGATGAAGTTTTCATGGATTCATGTTATGGATTGGTTCTCACTTTTTTCTCATAACCTTTTATTATCTGATGATTTTTTGCTTTTTTGTTTTTGCTCTTGATATTTCTGTTTGCAGAACGTTGATTAGATATTGGAGAATTAACGAATTATGCCTACTGCCAAGTATGCCTTCAGAAGTACACGATTCAAGAGATTTTCTATTTTGGCGGAAGTTGGTGTGTCTACTGACACGTGTGCTCTGAAAAATAGTCAATTACTGCGAAAATGCATGCACCCATCTTCTTGCCCTCCACATCCGGACCGATGGATCGGCGTGTTACCTGAGCCAGGCTGAGCCATCCACTCCACCGGTATCCATAGGCGAGTAGACATGCATGCTTTAAATGCACGCACCCATCGTCTTGGCCTTCACATCCGGACTAAGGATGGCAATGGGTCGGGTTTGGATCGGGTTGAACAATATTAAATCCATATCCATATCCATGAAGACAGTCTTTGTCCATCCACAAAAAATCCATGGCTGATAAATTGTGTCCATGTCCATACCCGATGGATATCCATTGGGTCCTCTCAAGAAATATAAATTACACATAACACAGTGTTAACATAAGCTCCTCCATTCTTCACCTTGTAGCAGGCTAGGCCTCACTTATGCTAATTATCAACTTATGGTAAATCAACATCCACTAACAAGCTAAGATCATTTAGTATTTTTCTAATAGTTGTGAATGACGAGTCATTTAACAAGGAGATAAAAATAAGGGAAGGGGCATTGGAGTATATTACAGAGGGGATTGAATGTCAACTAATAAAAGTTACGACGGAGATTGTGCAATTTCTTTTACATGTTTTAGATAACAAAGTGTAAAATTGCAGTGGGACATGTGACTGTGGGGTAGGGATAGCAGATTTTGGCCCATTAAGTCACACTATCGGGTCGGGTTTGAATATATCCACGGGTACAATATTATATCCATGCCCTACCCACGAGCAATCGGGTCGGGTTTGGACGGTGTCCATGGACACAAAAGCATATCCAGACCCTGTCCATTCGGGTCGGATATCCATGGATATCCATGTCCATGGATAAAATTGCCATCCTTAATCCGGACGCACTCAACGGAAAAAAATCCCCATTTCATAGTAGCAGCGACCATTGCCATAGCCCTCCAAATCTAGTGAGAATCCCCATTTTAAATGCATGCGGTTATTTTTTGGGTTTCCCCAGCAATCACATCTTGCTGAAAATGAGACCAAACTGAGTTCTGGCAAACTGCAATTTATTCAGATTAAAAAACCGGCACATCGAACATGTCCTAGCAAATATTTTAATTTCACACTTAAGTTACAGTCTGCGAAATGCATAAGTCATAAATTATTAAGAAACAAATATAAGTTTACATTCTACCACATGCCTCTCCTAACTGAGAAACAAGCGTGGAGCAAAGCTCACAGAAAAACACCAGAAAATACTCGGAACTACAATAATACAGATTATAAAAAATCAGTTTTCATGTTTCAGCAACACCCATCCGCCTAGTGCAAGTGGTTCGACGATGTCCTTCCATGCTGCAATTCTTGCACTTCCCAGGCCTCCGCGGTTTTTTGGGTGCATCCCCTCTTTCAGGACACGTAGCCCGCTTCTTTGGTGATGTTAGCCCATACAGAGCATTCACACCGACAGAGTTCCTAGTGCTAATGCATTTTTTGGCAATTTCGTCGCCAACATAAGAAATCTCTCCGTTCCTAGGTAATGTACTCCCTCCGGTCCTTTTTACTTTGCTGCGTATTAGATTTGTGTCAAGTCAAACTTTACAAAGTTTAACCAAATATATATTAAAAAATATCAACATATACAATACCAAATATATATTCCATGAAACTACATTGCGTAATGAATCTAAAAATAATTATTTGGCATTGTGAATGTTGATGCTTTTTTCTATAAGTTTGGTCAAACTAGAGATACTTTGACTTCAAACAAAATTATATAGGGACTAAAAAGGAGAGGAGGGAGTACCAGGAACTAAGCCGACCATGCGGTCTTCAAAACCTAGACCATCCCTCCTCTCGGCAAAAGGTGCTCACCATTAAAGCATCCAGACCAGCAAGGCCTCGTTTGTTTCGCATGGGTCGGAGGGGTTTTCAGGGGATTAACCCCGCGAGGCCCAGAATCCTCGCAAAACCCCGTCGGCCTGTTTGGTATGCGAGGTTACATGGGCCCAACCCCCTCGCCTCCCATTCGATCCACGTCTTCCCATGCACTTCAGAACCCTTGAGGGGGGGCTCGAGGATTAGGAGATGTCGCTACTCGACTCGTGAAGACGCCGCCGCCGCCCGACTCCTCTCCAAGACTCCGCCGCCCGGCGCCTCCCCAGGATGTCGTCGCCCGACGCCTCGACGCCGGTGTACCTCCACCGACGTACTGGACTTCTCTCTGGTGGTAAGTCCTCGCCTCCCCTCCTTTCCCCTCGTCGTCTGGTTTGCCATCGGCCATGGCTGCTGCATCTCCCTCCCCAGCCACGCGGTCTCCAAGGTGCTTGATCCCCGCCTCGTCCAAACCGGCCGTCACCAAGTCGTGGGCGACGATGTAGGGCTCGGTGCCGGAGTTGCCGGACTTGTAGTAGAGGTGGAGCGGCATGGAGCAGCGTCCACATCCCTCTGCCTCTGCTGCTGCTGCGCAATTCCCTTGCATCTGCATCTGCTCTCCTGTTAATTGATCGCGTCCCTGTGTGTATACTGCTCTGTTCCTCATACTGTTAATTGGTCATGTCCCTATGTATATATCTGGTGACTGTCTGTCTAATTGTCTTCAATTCATGGATCATCATGACCTAAATTTGTCAATCACGTGCGAATAAAGTTAATGGAGAAGGGATTCATTCTTCTTCAGACCCTTTTTCTTTCTTTCTGATTGAGTGAATGGATACTGGTGTGGATGTGTCTTTCTGAATGAATGTGCATTTTTAATTAATTTCCTTCTGAATAGAGACTACGGTGATCTGAATGGCTGATCGACTTTCGGTTTGTGAAACGGAATTCGGTTCTTGCAACGGAGAAAGTACTTGACTTAAACATTTACTTGTAGTAATTACACACTTCTTTCTTTGTATCTAGAGGTAAGTTTTCTTGGATTGAACAATAGTAAGCAAATTACTTGTTGTTTCTTTTCTTCAATTTCTTGTCATATAGACATTTACTGTTTTTGTTACTTGTCATGTGGCTAGTCAAGTTCTTGGTCTGGTTCTTGTATTTCTTAATGTCTTTGATAGAGAGGCAGGTTTATTACTCTTGCTTTTTATTATGATGGATTCTTTGGACCTATCCGGCGATATGAACCAATTGCAGTTTGTAAGCTCAAAGTCTATTCTTGATGGATGCTATTGTTCCATCAAGTCTGGATGTAATAGTGACGTCTTTTTGATAACTAGTTAAATGTCCGTGCGTTGCTATGGGCGACAACACAGATAATTTGCGTGCCTATGGCCACAATACGTAGACGATGCATGTGGCAGTGCATTCTTCCTCGTCTCTTCACCCAAAGATATCTTACTAACATAATTTCACAAATTTCTTATATTTCTATGATTGCTTAATCTGGATTGTGCAAACAAAATACCGAAGTATGTTGTGTTAGCCATTCCTCTAAACCCTGCCACTATCTCTGCCTCCGGAGACCCCCTGTACCAACGCACTCAATTTTGTTAATCCCTTGCCCCTTCTTCACCAACGACCACCATCCTTTGATATCGTTCTTCTTCCTCCCGGTGCTACTTTTTCATCGTTCATCCTGACGACCCACCTGCCTCCACTGCCAGTGCCACCCTACAACTGGCGGATGTTGTCATACGTCGCTCCCTGCTTGGGTCGCCAGCTTCGCCTCCATCGCCGACAGCCATCACTTTCACACTCAATTCCTAATATTTTGCTAGCACAATTGTTCACGGCTTCACACTCATATGGCCTCGGGCATCTACGAGCTTCCACAAGCTAGACGAAACAAATTTGGAATCACCAAGAATAAGCAGTATCTACTTAAGGCTTAGTTATGCTGGGTGGGAGCACTTGACAGAAATGTCCCGTGGCCGTACTTTGCCATAGAGCAAATTTACAGAGCATGATTACATACAATATCCCATTATTTTTCTTCAAACCATAATTCGTAGTAGCATATACCTCCAAAATTTCCAAGTTCTCTTAAATTTAAATTGATGTTCTTGAGGGTTTATGGCACTTCTCTTTAGTCTACAAAACAGTAGCGTGCAGTGGCGTTCTAAGAATCATACAAATAAAAATCAACAAAATGCATGATGTTTCATTTTAACTTTTATGGAGGACTATCATATACTAAATAGTAAATATTCATTTGATATATGACACCAATATTATATTGCACATTATATGTTGTCGATCCAAGAACCCATATAATACCTAAATTTTATCAGTAAAACAAGAATGTCTAACTTCCAAAATCACATCAAGATCAAAGATTTCCTATTTGGCAGTTCATCGACAAACACTTCAAGTGAAAAATATAGCTGGCAACAATATCAGGGTTGTGACATACTCCCTCCGTCCCAAATTGAGACACTTGTCTTGAGACGAATATATTTGGCAGTTCATAAGAAGTTGTAGTAAAGTTGAGACACTTATTTTAAGACGAATGGAGTACTAATTACCTTATAAATTGTCAGTTAGTCTTACAAATGCAGTAGCACCACAGACATTGGTCTTTATCACCATTGCATGAATCAACTCAATTAAAAATGAATTCAAACTTCTCGCAAAAAATGAATTCAAACAACCAACTTATATTAGATTGGTGTGCAAAATATCCGATACATGAACTTAAATCCTAATGTCAATTGAATAATATGTCTCGCAAGGATAGAAACACATACATCCTTCGTGATATTTTTGAAGTTCTGACCTAAGTTGGAAGGATGCATTGGTGAAATAATGGGTGCCTAATGCCCTGATTGATGCACACATGTCGTTGTAGTTAATGACAAGCTTGCCTGAGAGGGGTGCAGCACCACCATCCGACACTACCATAGAAACAAAGGAGAATCAGTGACGTTTGAAGATTGAGGTAACAACATGTTCTAGCATATTTCTTTAAAAAATTCTAGCATATATATATGAGAACACGAGACAACACTACAAGCAAAGTAGAAGAATGGTAGCATCAAGTCAGACCATTCCAAGCAGAATTAAGGACAAAGCAAAGGCACACACAGTGTGATGTAGTTCAAACAATAACATGTGTATGGCAATCTACAGAAGAGACAAAAAACCATCTAATCCTGATTGCAACTCACAATATCTCCCCCCTTTCTTCTTTCCATTGGACATTGACAAGTGACAGCTGCGCGAGCGTTAAAGCCAGATTCAGAGAATCCAATCAAACATGAACTGCGATTTAAGAGAAAACTTAGCTGTGTGCAAAAAGAAATTGTCTGCACTAATCAAGATGATTGATCACTTTCATAAAAAATATACATGATTGATCACTTTCGTAAAAAAAATACATGTTTCAGTTCTCACACTACAAATTAGCGGTGGTCTTTTCTCAGTAGAGTGCGATCTATTAATTTGCATTAAGATTTGAGAGTAGAAATACAAGTGAATAAATGAAAAAAAAAAGAGGAATTAGCGGACATGGATGAGTAATGTACATGAGAGCCGAGCCGGCGATAACCAGGAAGGGCCTGAAGCGGTTGGTCAGGTTGAAGCTCCCGTGAGCATCTCCCTCCCGGCAGCTCTAGCCTAGCACCGCCATAAAATCCATTTTAAATATCCTCTTTCCTCTCTCCTGCCGATCGTGGCAGGCAAGTCCATAAAGCCGGCGGCCAACGCCACGTCCTTAACTACATAACATCTGTTAGAATTATATTTATGGTGGCCTTTGGCTTTTTGCATTCTGACCTTTTGCCTCCTCTTGTATATGTATATATGACGATTTTTGCTTTCAGATAATATCAAGTTGCTATTTCTCCTAACATGGTATCATAAGCAAAGGTTTTTTTTCACACGTGCAACTCGTGTGATCCGATCCCAATTCAGCGCCGCCGTCCTTTCTTTGGCTGGCCGTGCTCATCTCCTCTTGCTGGCACTGCTCTTCTGCGCCTCCACCACTGGTCGCTGCTGTCCATCCCTCCACCGAACGACCCTGCTGTTGTTCCTCTTCAATTGGATCTTCGCCGCATCGCCTGGATTCCGCCCTCAGCCGCGTTCCTCACTGGATCGCCGCCGCCGGCCGCCAGATCCCGCCACGTCCAGCTAGATTCAATCCCCGGGCTGCTACTAGCCCCGTCGGGACTCCCTGGTCCTTGCGCGTGAGCACTGGCTCGTTCCAACCCGCCGCTGGCCGATTCAGCGCGTGAGGGTTCGGCCCACTGGCTACGCTTGGACGCGCTAATTGCTGCTGGTTCTTTCCGCTTCAGCCCGCCGTCTTTCCTTGTGGCTGCCTGGTCAGATCCCGGCCCAGGTGCCCGATTGCGCCGCCGATGACTGCCAATTCGGTCGTTGTCCGCTCGTTTGCTAGTGCGGGTTTCCTTGCTTGAGCCGCTCCGGCCGTTTCGCTTGGTCCTCTGATCGCTTGCCATCTCTGTCTGTCGGTCTCCTCTGATCTGTTTCCGATCGGGCTGGTGTTCTCATTATTTCAACTCGGCCTCGTCTAAGTGATTCTCCTTTGGGCCTCGTCTGTTGTATCTGATTCCATCAGTACAGACTATGTTGCCTGGTGTTGTTCCTCTTCATGTCTGTGCAGACACTTGTGACGATGGTCGTCCTTCCGGCGTCCTCGCATGTGCACCTTTCGTCTCTGCTCGGTGCTCCTCCGCGGGCCCTATTGCCTGTTTCGTCGACTCCCATTGTGGCTTATCCATCCTGCTCTACATCGACTCCTCTCGTGACTTCTGTCCGTGGTTATGGCCGCTTTTCGTCGACTCACTCTGCGGCTTCTGCACGCGTCGGTGGTCGCTCTACGTCGACTCCTCACGCGGCTTCCACCTACGGTTATGGCCGCTCTACATCGACTCATTTCATGGCTTCCGCACGTGATGGTGGCCGCTCTACGTCGACTCATTTCATGGCTTTCGCACGTGATGGTGGCCGCTCTACATCGACTTATTCGGCGGCTTCCGTACATGGTGATGGTCGATCTACGCCGACTTCGCGGGTGGCTTTCACATGCCGCTCTACATCGAGTCGTTGCTCTTTGTTGACTCTACACTCAACTTCCACACATGGTGGCGTCCGCTCTTCGTCAAAGGATGTCTCTACCCCGACCTCTACCGCCATATCTCTATCTGCGCATGAGGCGGCGCAACTTCGAGACATACTTGTTGCTTGGGATTCTTTATCGACAGGTTCTATAGGTTCTGCGACTGACTTTTCTGGCACTGAAAGACCACCTTATACCCATTCAGGTACATCCCCATGGATTCTTGATACTGGAGCGTCTTTTCATATGACTTATGATTCTTCCACTTTGACCTCTTGTTCGACCTCTTGAGTCTCCTCTTCGTGTTCTTATGGCTGATGGCAGTCTCCTCCCTGTAGCTAGTCGAGGCACTCTTAGCACTTCTCCATTTCATGTTCCTTCTGTCGCTCATGTCCCTCGACTTACCATGCAGCTCATATCTGGTGGTCAGATTGTTGACTCTAGTTGTAGGGTCATTCTCGACTTTGGTTCGTGTTCTGTTCAGAATCGTCACATGAGCGCTCTACTTGGTGCTGGACCTCGACGCTCTGATGGCCTCTGGGAGCTTGACTGGCTTCGTCTTCCCTCCACTGCCACCGCCGCCAATCTCGCGGCCCCTGTTGCTGCATCTACCAGCTCTTTTCAGCAGTGGCATCATCGTCTTGGCCATTTATGTGGTTCTCGTCTCTCGTCCTTGGTTCATCGTGATGTTCTGGGGTCTGTCTCTGGTAATGCTTCGTTGGATTGTCTGGGTTGTAGGCTTGGTAAGCAGATTCAGCTACCCCCTCAAAGTGAGTCGGTGTCCGAGCGCCCTTTTGATCTCGTTCACTCTGATGTTTGAGGTCCAGCTCCCTTGGCTTCCAAAGGGGGTCATCGCCACTATATAATCTTTATAGACGATTTTTACCGATACACTTGGATCTATTTCATGTCTTCTCGTAGTGAGGTCTTATCTATATACAAAAAATTTGCTGCCATGGTTCATACCCAGTTTTCCACTCCTATTCGTGTTTTTCGAGCAGATTCAGCTGGTGAGTATATCTCCCATGTGCTGCGAGGATTCCTTGCTGAGAAAGGTACTCTTGCACAGTTCTCTTGCCCCGGTGCTCATGCTCAGATTGTGTGGCTGAGCGCAAGCATCGTCACCTTCTTGAGATGGCGCGTGCAATGATGATCGCCGCCTCTCTTCCTCCTCACTTTTCGGCTGAGGCTATTACCACTTCCACCTATCTCATCAACATTCAGCCATCTGCTGCTCTACAGGGTGGTATTCCTCTTGAGCGTCTTTCAGGTCGTTCTCCTGATTATTCGGCGCTTCGTTTGTTTGGTTCTGTTTGCTATGTTTTTCTTGCCCCTCGTGAACGTACCAAACTGACCGCTCAGTCTGTTGAGTGTGTCTTTCTCGGATACAGTGATGAGCATAAGGGCTATCGTTGTTGGGATCATGTCGGTCGCCAGATGCGTATTTCCCGGGATGTGACCTTTGATGAGTCATGTCCCTTCTACCCACGTCCATCCTCCTCAGCCTTTTCCATGGAGGACATCTCTTTTCTTACGTTCCCGAGTACACCTCCCTCTACGCCCAGTATCTCTACTCCTCGTCCCACTGTGCCAGATCCGACGCCGTCCTCTCCTACGGTTTCTTCTCCTACCTTAGCACATGACTCTTCGTCCTCTCCTACGGTTTCTTCTCCTCCCTCATCGCATGACTCTCCACCTTCGTCACCGATACCTTCTTCTTCTCCACCTTCATCACCGATACATTCCCCGTCTCCACCTCTAGTGATTCCACCTCTTCCCTCCTTTCCTTTCCATTATACTCGCGTCCACGTGTTGTAGATGAGTCTACTGATGTGCCCTCGACTTCTGGTGTGCCATCTTCCTCCTCTCAACCGACTTATGGTCTTCGTTCTCGGCCTCGCCCGCCCCCTGACCGATATTCTCCTTCTCGATATGGTCTTTCGACTGTTCTTGAGCCTACTTCTTATCGAGATGTTGTTGTTCATCCTGAATGGCAGAGGAGATTGCTACCCTTGAGTGCACTAGCACATGGGATCTGGTTTCTCTTCCACCCCATGTTCGTCCCATCACTTGTAAGTCGGTCTATAAGATCAAGACTCGCTTTGATGGTTCTCTTGAGCGTTATAAAGCTCGTCTTGTGGCTCGTGGCTTCCAGCAGGAGCATGGTCGTGATTACGATGAGACTTTTGCTCCCGTGGCCCATATGACCACTGTCTGCACACTTCTCGTCATGGCCTCTGTTCGCCACTGGTCCTTGTCTCAGCTTGACGTTAAGAATGCATTTCTTAATGGTAAGTTGCGTGAGGAAGTTTATATGCAGCCACCACCTAGGTATTCAATTCCTGATGGCATGGTTTGTCATCTTGGTCGCTCTCTTTATGGCCTTAAGCAAGCCCCACGCGCTTGGTTTGAGCTTTTTGCCTCTGTGGTCACTGCAGCTGGTTTTTCGCCCAGTGCTCATGATCCAGCGCTGTTTGTCCACCTTTCTGCTCGTGGTCGCACTCTTCTTCTTCTATATGTTGATGACATGATCATCACTGGTGATGATCTTGAGTACATTGCCTTTGTCGAGGCTCGTCTCAATGCAAAGTTTTCTATGTCTGATCTTGGTCCTCTTCGTTACTTTCTTGGGATTGAGATTTCCTCCACCTGGCTTTTTTATTTCCCAAGAAAAATATGTCCAGGATCTTCTTACTCGTGCGGCTATTAGTGATGAGCGCCCTGTTGAGACTCCTATGGAGCTTAATGTTCACTTTCGTGCTTCTGATGGTGAGCCCTTGTCTGATCCGACTCGTTATCGTCATCTTGTTGGGAGTCTTGTCTATCATGTTGGCACTCATCCAGATATCTCCTATCTTGTCCATATCCTGAGTCAGTTTGTTTCTTCTCCCACTTCGGTTCACTATAGTCATCTTCTTCATGTTCTACGATATCTTCGTGCCACGATCTCTCACCGTCTCTTCTTTCCTCATTCCAGCTAACTACAGCTCCAAGCCTATTTCGGATGCTACCTGGGCTAGTGGTCCTTCAGATTGCCGTTCACTTTCTGCTTATTGTGTCTTTCTTGGTGGTTCTCTCATTGCCTGGAAGATGAAGAAACAGACGATAGTTTCCCGTTCGAGTGCAGAGGCTGAGTTGCAAGCTATGGCTCTTCTCACGACAGAGGTGACTTGGTTACGCTGGTTACTTGAGGGTTTTGGTGTTACTGTTACTACACCTACTACACTATTGTCAGATAATACAGGTGCTATCAGTATTGCACGGAACCCTGTGAAGCATGAGCTTACCAAGAATATTGGTGTCGATACTTTCTTTGTCCACGCTGGTGTGCATGACCATATTATTGCTCTTCAGTATGTGTCTTCCGAGTTACAGCTGGCAGACTTATTCACGAAGGCCCAAACTAGAGCGCAGCATGGGTTTTACCTCTTCAAACTCAGTGTCGTAGATCCACCATGAGTTTGAGGGGGGGTGTTAGAGTTATATTTATGGTGGCCTTTGGCCTTTTGCACTCTGGCCTTTGGCCTCCTAGATGTGCCCTAGTTATTGCATATCTAAGTGAGTGAATCAAGCACAAAGAGGAAAAGAAAAAAATATTCACACGAATCTCGATGTAAGATCAATGACATAGGACTTAGATGTGCAATACTTATGGTACATGGGTGTGTCTAGGGCACATCTAGATGTGCTTTAATTATTGCACATCTAAGTGAGTGAATTAAGTATAAAGAGAAAAGGAAAAAAGAGAAAGAAAATATTCACACGAATCTCAATGTAAGATCAATGACATATGACTTAGATGTGCAATACTTATGGCACATCTAGATGTGCTTTAGCAAAACTGTTTCTTCTAACAGCATCAACGCCATCGAGGGCCCGACAGACGACGCCGGCCGTGACAAGCTCATCGATAGGTCGTACCTCGACGCCGTCCTCGTCTAGTTGTCGCGCCACGTACGGCCATTGCCTCCTTCGCGCCGTCCACCCTGGTCGCTGCCGCTGCCGAGGTCAGCCAAGTTCGGCTTTCGAGGCGAGCGCTTGTTGCAGCATGCGACAACAAAGCAGGCGGAGGAATCATATATGGCTGCAGCTTGACGTCGATCAAAAGGTTTGCACCGGTGGCCATAATCATTTTCTCGTCCTTGAACCTCAACGGCGAGAGGTGCCATGGCCATGACCGACGACATGCAAGTAGCGTCAACGACAAAAAGAAGGTGGATCCGTAGAGTTTTTTTTCCCATAAAACAGCTTGTGTCTCCTGCGTACAGCCGTACATGTGCGTGGGTGTTTCGTGCATGCTGCAACCGGCAGATCGAAAACGATCCAGCTGCTTCTGGCCGTCCGGCAAGATCGATCAGCTGCTGCGCTTGGTCGATGTCACCGTATGGATCCAAATAAGTGCATGATCCCCATCCTATTTGTGTGGAGAGGTTGATGCCGGTGAGCCACCAGTGGGGACCATGGCGGCATGGCAGGGGAGGAGGCGCCGTGTGGAGAGGACTGGGGAGCCCCGTCTGGCATGCACAGGTATGAAACCTGGGCAAAGGCGGCACGGGTAGCGGCGAGTGGGAAATTGTGAGGAATGTGAGGAGGGGGAAGACCATGATCAGAGGTAAGTTCCACTTATCACGGGAAACTTTCTTTCTTTATGTACATACGAGATCGCTAGTGGAATGAGAGGGGGAGGGCTAGACAAACGAACGACGCGAGGGCGAGATGAATGAACGACAACTTACAAACCAACCATCATGACCGTAGACTTCTCCTTTAGAAGTAGAGAGAGATTATGAAATAGTCTTGCTAAAGCACATCTAGATGTGCCATAAGTATTGCACATTTAAGTCATATGTCATTGATTTTACATTAAGATTCGTGTGAATATTCTCTCTTTTTTCTTTTTCTCTTTATACTTGATTCACTCATTTAGATGTGCAATAAATAAAACACATCTAGATGTGCCTTAAACACACCCATTATAAAAAGAGTATGTTTGATCGGTATATGTTTGATTGTGATGGAAACTGTTAAACATGTGTACATGTACGTAGGTCTGGGTCCTATATGCAGTACCTGTTGTATCTGTCTTCCTCTGTATGTACGTGTATGTTAGAAGACAAGATACCGGTCGCACCCCTTTTACCTATATATATGTGCCTAGTGCACGATCAATCAATTATCGACACACCAAATCATTCTTTACATGGTATCTATCGCAAGTCGATCTTCCAGCTTTCGTTAACCCTAGCCGCCGCCTCGGGCCACCGCCGCCGCCCCAAGCCGCCGCCTCCACCTCTTCTCCCCGCGCGCCTCCTTCCACACGCCGCGCCGCCCCTCCCTGCCGCGCCGCCTACCTCCCGCCGCCGCGCCGCTCCTCTTCAGCCGCGCCGCCGCCTCCCTCCCACGATCCCGCCGCCATGTCGTCCAACGCCTTCACCTACTCTAACCCCTTCGCCGTCGACCCCGTCGAAATCCGCAACATCAACGTCCACGCACGCGTCCCCGTCATCCTCGACGCCTCCAACTCCACGTACTTCGTGTGGAAAACGTACTTCATGTTGCTCTTCCGCGAGAACAATCTCGTGGACCACGTGGATGGCACCATGGACTCCCGCGCCATGGTGGATGACGCCGAGTGGACCGCGATCGACGTCACGGTCATCCGGTGGTTCTTCACCACCATCTCCAAGGACTTGTTCCACACGGTCGTGAGCGCCGGTGATGGCGCCCTGTGGGTCAAGCTGAACGGCCTCTTCACCGACAACAAGCTTCAGCGCCGTGTTTTTTCGCAGTAGGAATTTTTTGACTGTCACCAGAATGAACAGTCCATTGATGACTACTACCGCCGCCTGAAGACGTTGGCGGACGAGCTCCTTGACATTGGAGCCAAGGTGGACGACGACCTCCTCCTCAGCACGCTCACCGCCGGACTCAACGAGGACTTCGGCAACGCCGCCTCCAACCTCACCTTGATGCCGGAGCCCTTCTTCCCCAAGTTTGTGGCGTACTTGAGGTTGGAGGAGCGCCGGATGAAGGGGGTCAAGAAGCGCGTGCAGCACCACGCCCTCGCCGCCGGTACCTCACGCGGCGCTCCTCCACCGGCCGCCCCATCCGCGTCGCGCCAGCAGCCGCTGCCCCCCGCGCCTCCCGCCCCTCCCGCTGCCCCCCAACAGTCGGGTGGCGGGCGCCGCGGCAACCGCCGCGGGGGCGGCCGCAAGCAGCAACAGGCGTCGGGGGGGGCCTCGTCAGCAGCAGCAGCAGGTGACTCCCCATGGATGTACGGCACCAACCCGTGGACCGACGTCGTCCACGCGTACTCCATGCCGGTCCCTCGGGCTCCGGCTCCGGGCATCCTTGGGCCCCGCCCGGCGGGCCACCAGGCCCTATTCGCCGCGCAGAACGCCGCTCCTTACAGCGGCTACGGTGCCATCCCCCGCCAGCGCCGGCCTATGGTGCCGCCGCCGCGCCGGCTTATGGGGCCGCGCCCGCCTATGGCGCCGCCACTTCGGCCTTCGAGGTTGCTCCCGCGCTGGCCTACGGAGGGTCCTACCCTCCTCGGGTGCCGCCGCCGTGGGACCCGGCCTTGCTCGCTGCCCTGCACTCCGCCCCGTCACCGAGCTCCTATGGTGGCGGTGGTGACTGGTACATGGACTCGGGCGTCACTGCTCGCATGACTGCTCATCCCGGTAACCTCACGTCTGCCACTCCCGTTCATACTCCCACTCGTATCACCGTTGGTAACGGTTCCTCCCTACCCATTACTCACGTTGGTCATATGTCTTTTCCTTCTACTTCCACTCCTGTGCATATGTCTAATGTTCTTGTGTCTCCTGACTTAGTCACCAATCTCGTTTCTGTTCGTCGCCTTGCTCGTGAGAATCCTATAATTGTTGAATTTGACGATATCGGTTTTTCTGTGAAGGACGCCCGTACACGGATGGTGCTCCACCGATGTGATAGCCCGGACGAGCTTTACCCAGTGCATCCCTCCGGCGCCGCCACCACCCGTCGCCCCGCCGCCTTCGCCGCCAGTGTCGATCTTTGGCATGCCCGTCTTGGTCATCCCAACTCCACCGTTATGCGTCAGATTCTTCAGAGTTTTTCCTTCTCATGTAATAAGGTCGACGATCACACTTGTGAAGCTTGTCGTCTTGGCAAGCACGTTTGTCTTCCCTTTAGCGAGTCTACAAACATTTCCACCTTTCCGTTTCAGTTATTGCATAGTGATGTTTGGACGTCCCCGGTTGCTAGCAACACGGGCTATTTATACTATCTGGTGATATTGGATGATTTTACTCATTATGTGTGGACCTTCCCTCTCCGTTGTAAGTCCGACGCTCTTGCCTCACTCACCGCCTTTTATTCATATGTCACCACACAGTTTGGTCGTCCTATTCTCGCCTTGCAAACTGACAACGGCAAGGAGTTTGGCAACGTCGCCGTCCGCAATTTACTTGCGTCCCACGGCACCATCTTTCGCCTCACCTGCCCCTACACGTCTCAGCAGAATGGTCGCGCCGAGCGCGTCCTTCGTACGCTAAATGACTGTGTTCGCACGTTGCTCTTTCACTCCTATGGGCCTCCTCGGTTCTGGCCGGACGCGCTCACGACCGCCAGCCTACTCATTAACATTCGCCCCTGTCGTTCCCGCTGGAACTACACCCCTCATCAGCTCCTCTTTGGTGCGGTTCCATCTTATGATGGTCTTCGCATTTTCGGGTGTCTCTGTTATCCTAGCACCGCGTCCACTGCTCCTCACAAACTCGCGCCCCGGTCCCTTCCTTGCATCTTTCTTGGATATCCTCCCAACATCAAAGGTTACCAGTGCTATGATCCAGTCTCCCACCGCGTTTTCACTTCGCGGCATGTGTACTTTGATGAGCACGTGTTCCCGTTTCAGCAGGTACCGTCACCTTTGGAGTCTTCTGCGGCGCGGTTCGTCCCTGCCCCCACCTCTGGCGGACCGCCCAGCCGCGCCCCGGGTCCGGCCCTGCCCGCGCTCCCCGCGCCGGCGGCCCCTGGCTCCTGCCACGGCCCCCGACGCAGCGGCCCCCGCCGCGGCCCCCGATGCGGACCTCGTCGCGGCGCCCGTCGCCGCGGCCCCCTTGGACGGCCCCGCTGCGGCTCTCGCGGCCGCCCCCGCCGCGGACCCCGTCGCGGCCCCCGTCGCCGTGGCCCCCTCGGTCGGCCCCGCTGCGGCTCCCGCAGCTGCCCCCGACGCGGCCCCCATCGTGGCTCCCGTCGCCGCGGCCCCCGGCACCGCGGCCGCACCCCTCACCGGTGTGGTCACTCGGGCTCAGACTGGGACGCTGTGTCCTAGCACGCGCCACCCGTCGGACGAGTACGCGTGCGCGACTTCTACCTCGACACCGTCCCCGCTCCCCACCTCTGCTCGCGCAGCCCTTCGGGATCCGAACTGGCTAGCTGCGATGCGTGAGGAGTTTGACGCCCTACAGCGCAACCGCACATGGCAGCTTGTCCCGCGGCCACCCCGTGCCAATGTCATCACTGGCAAGTGGGTCTTCCGCCACAAGACTCGCCCCGACGGTTCTCTCGAGCGCTACAAGGCGCGTTGGGTGGTTTGCGGCTTTCGCCAGCGCGCCGGCGTGGACTTCACCGACACCTTCGCCCCGGTTGTCAAACCGGGCACGATTCGCGTTGTTCTCCAGCTTGCTGTTTCTCGCGCTCGGCCTGTTCACCAGCTCGACGTGTCTAATGCTTTCTTGCATGGTCATCTCGACGAGCAGGTGTTCTGTTAGCAGCCGACTGGTTTCGTCGACACCGCCTATCCGGACCACGTGTGCTTGCTCTCCCGTTCTCTATACGGGTTGAAGCAGGCGCCTCGGGCCTGGTACCAGCGGATCGCGGCCTTCCTCCAGCAGCAGGGGTTCCGGTCCACAAGGTCTGATGCCTCCCTGATTGTCTACCACTAGGGCCCTGCCACCGCGTACCTCCTACTATACGTCGATGACATCATCCTGACTGCGTCCTCGCCAGCGCTTCTTCAGCAGATCACAGCTCGCCTCGGCACCGAGTTCGCCCTCAAGGACTTGGGGGCTCTCCACTACTTCCTCGGCATCGAGTTCGTGCGTCGGGCTACTGGCTTCTTCCTGCACCAGCAGAAGTACGCCTATGAGCTTCTAGAGCGAGCGGGCATGCTTAACTGCAAGCCTGCTTCCACGCCTGTCGATACAAAGGCTAAGGTGTCCTCCGTCGAGGGCTCTCCAGCGTCCGACACTCCCTTCTACCGCTCCATCGTCGGTGCGCTTTAGTACCTCACACTGACGCGTCCGGACATTCAGTATGTTGTCCAGCAGGTGTGCCTTCACATGCACACTCCTCGTGACACCCATTGGGCTCTCGTGAAACGTATACTTTGGTACATACGTGGCACCACAGCCATGGGTCTCACCCTGACGGCCTCGCCGGACACCAGCCTTGTCGCCTACTCCGACGCCGACTGGGCTGGGTGTCCCGACACTCGACGCTCCACTTCCGGCTACTGTGTCTACCTCGGGCCCTCTCTGATTTCGTGGTCATCTAAACAACAACCCACGGTCTCACGATCGAGCGCCGAGGCCGAGTATCGCGCCGTAGCCAACGCCGTCGCGGAGTGTTCATGGCTACGACAGCTACTTCAGGAGTTGCTATGTGCGGTCACCAAGGCGACGCTCGTCTACTGCGATAACGTCTCCGCGGTGTACCTCGCTGCCAACCCTATCCATCACCGACGGACGAAGCACATCGAGCTCGACATCCACTTCGTCCGGGAGCACGTTGCACTTGGTCGTGTTCGTGTTCTACATGTGCCCACCGATCAGCAGTTCGCCGATGTAATGACGAAGGGACTACCCACCTCGACTTTCGAGGGCTTTCGGTCCAGTCTTTGTGTCACCGGCGACGCTTCGACTGCGCGGGGTGTTGAACATGTGTACATGTACGTAGGTCTGGGTCCTGTATGCAGTGCCTATTGTATCTGTCTCCCTCTGTATGTACGTGTATCTTAGGAGATAAGATACCGGTCGCACCCCTTGTACCTATATATATGTGCCTAGTGCACGATCAATCAATTATCGACGCACCAAATCATTCTCTACAGAAACAGCGAAAATATTTGATTGCAATGCGATTTCATTGTTGTTGTTTATGAAAGCTTTTCGTGATGCGATATGTTTTGGATGGAAGGTTTTAAACCCACCATTCGATTTGATTTGATTGGTGCCTTATATGGAAGGGTGCGATCGCTGGAAGGATGGAAGGGTTGGTTTGGTTTTTTTTAACATGGGACGTGTGGGTTTGGTGATGAATTAAAACCGCTGTTGGTTTTCGGAGGGAGGGGGAAAATCGGTGGGAGGGAGATCGCTTGGTGGGAAACGAACGAAACCAACGAACGGCCTACGGACTGAGACATTAGGAGTAGAGATACATAATACATGTAACTTTTTTCAGCTTGTCACTTGCTTGCAGAGCACCCCCATTAATTAATCTGGTTGTTTCATGTCTAAGCATATTTGCTTGCAGGATTTCTGCACTTATTTTTTTCCACATACGTACTAGTATATCTTGTTGTTCATAGATAGATTACTGTATGATTTGTATATATCACTGTCTGTAGGTGTCATAGAGAGATTAATTGTCTGAACTATTGTAGATGTCCTTATCACATTGCTTAGTGGCGCCACACGTGTCCAGGTCCTCGCTATCCTCGCCAATGTTTCGCATATGAAGGGATAATCCTGGTAATTTTTGGGTGTGGAAATGATCTTGCTTTGAACTATGACTTCTAGTCGTTGCATCTGTGTGTATTTGTATGTTGTAATTCGCTGAGCGAACTGTTGTGAGTAGAGAGTACTAGAACATAGGTTGGCCTATTTAGCTTTCTTGTACTAGTCATCTGTCTGACTTGTTGGCCTATTTAAAAAGCTCATCTCCTTTTGTTTTAGCAGGCTCTAGAGAAGCAAGCTGGACAAATTTTTGGCCATTCAAAAACTCGATGATCATGACATCGTAAGAGCAATTCATCTGTATGACAACATCATTCTCATCCTTGCTTAGTATGTAAAAATATAATTGATTGTGAGCGATTGCAAAAGTACCCTGTATAGCATTATGTTTGGCGTTGTGAAAGATCATGTTGCTATGAAGATATTATTGGTTTCAAGTCATGCTGCTATGAGAGATTATGTTCTTGATGTGAAGAACTGCTGTCACATTTTTATTAGGTGTCATTCACAATTTTATAGCAAGTTTGTCTAGCTATGATGCTATTTAACCTGTAAAGATTGGACTTTTAACTGTTTTACACCTTTTTAACTCAATAGGGCGATCTCTGCCTACCAAACAATTGCCCAATATTCTGGTTTAACATGGTATCAGACTAAGGTTTTTGTGTCTTCCGCTGCACCTCCTAGCGCCGCCGCCGCGATGGCCTCCTCCAAATGAGATAGCCGAATCCCCTGAAATCCCTGTTAGACTGTATATGTATACGTAGACTTGTTTATACGTAGACTTGTGTATACACCTTGTACTTGTACCCTTTGGTACTTATATATAATGAGATAGCCGCACCCCCCTAAGGGTGTCGAGCAGTTGCCCAATATTCTGGTTTAACATGGTATCAGACTAAGGTTTTTGTGTCTTCCGCTGCACCTCCTAGCGCCGCCGCCGCGATGGCCTCCTCCAACCCCGCCGCCCCGGCTGCCTCCACCGCCGGCGCGCCGATCGCCCCCTCATCACCCTTCCTTGCATCGCCCCCGCTCGCCACAACCTGGCGGCAGCCTCCGCTGCCCGGCGGACCCTCCGCGGGCCCTCTGGTCAAGCAGGGCGGGCAGGAGCAGGGCTGGCAGGGCAATCTGCAGTCGCCGATCGCCGCCAGCGGCGCTACTCCCTCGACCATCGCCTTGGCGCCGCCGCCGCTTCGTGGCCCTGCGCCGACTGCCTATGGGGTGGCTCCCCCTCAGCCCTACGGCGCCCCTCCGCCCTACGGCGCCCCTCAACCCTATGGCACGCCCCAGTCCTACGCCCCATGGTACGGCGCCCCTGCATCAACCTATGGCGCTGCGCCACCGCTGCCCCCTGCCTGGCCGGCATCACCCTACGGGTCGGCGCTTCCGTCGTCTCAGGTGGCTCCGTCGCATCTGCAGCCCTATGGGGCGGCTTACGGTGCTGCGCCCGTCGTGTCCTCGGGAATCCCGCACGATCCGGTCGATGCCCCAGCTGCTCCTGGCTATGAGGCGTCTTTGGCGCTTGCTCCTCATGTTGCTGATCCGATGATGGGCCTTCATGCGCCACCGACACATGCTCCTGCGGGTTATGCTCCGGCGCCATCGCCGTTTTACTTCTCGCATCTCCTTCCGGTGAAGCTTACGCCGGAAAACTACTTGTCGTGGCGAGCGCAGGTGCTACCCCTCCTCCGGAGTCGCTACTTGGAGGGCTATGTTGATGGCTCCATCCCGTGTTCGCCGCCGTATCATCCGGCTCATCATGTGTGGGTGGCTCAAGACCAGGCGATACTTTCTGCCATTCAGTCCTTGCTCACTCCGAGCGTATCGTCGCTTGTCATCTTCGCTGTGACATCTTGGGATGCTTGGTCTGCGCTTCACAACAGTTTTGCCTCTCAGTCTCAGGCGCGTGCTCACTCTATCCGCACTGAGTTGGGGGAGGCCAAGCTTGATGCCCTCACTATCACGGAGTACTTCAACAAGATGTCCGGTCTTGCAGATACGTTGGCCTCAATTGGCCAGCCCCTCAGAGATGAGGATTTCACCACCCATGTGCTCAATGGCCTCGATGATGACTATGATAATCTTATTGAGAACGTCCATGGTCGCGAGGCGCCTATCCCGCCACGGGAACTGTACGCGCGTCTTCTTGGTCGCGAACAGCGCATCAAAGCGCGTCGGACTGCTTCGAGTTTTGCCTCCGCTAACGCCGCGACCCGTGGCAAATCACAGAAGCCGTCGCTCCCTGCCAAGCCGGCGGCTCCATCTCAGCAGACTTCGCGGGGCACCGCGCCATCCATCATAGGCGGATCACGACCGGTGGCTTGCTGCCCCTGTTGCGGCGCTCAGCGGGCCTGCCAACTGTGTGGCATTGAGCGCCACATAGCTTCTCGCTGTCATCGCCGCTACAAGCAAGATTTCCTTGGCCTAGGCAACAATGGCAAGGGGAATGAAAAACAGGCGGCCGCTGCGGTCGTGAGTCATGAGCACGGACGTACTCCATCCTACTCGATTGATCCTACATGGTACATGGACACGGGAGCTACAAACCACCTCACCAACGACATGGGCAAGCTTTCCACTCAGGAGCCATATCGCGGCCATGATCAGGTGCACACCGCAAACGGAGCAGGTATGCGCATCTCCCATGTTGGTCAGGCATCCCTTCTTGCACACAATTCGCGAAAACTGCATCTTTCTAATATTCTTCGTATTCCCACTGCTACGCATAGTTTGTTGTCTGTTCCACAACTTACTCGTGACAATAATGTCCTTGCTGAATTTCACCCTTTTTGTTTCTTTATCAAGGATCGGGACACGAGGGCCGTTCTGCTTAGCGGTCGTCTTCGCCGTGGCTTGTATGCACTTGACGCGCCGACTGCACCTCCCATGCAGTTTTCTCCTCAGGCGTTCAGTGGTGTTCGTGTCTCACCCACACATTGGCATGCGCGACTTGGTCATCCTGCTGTTCCCATAGTCCGTCATGTGTTGCATCGTTATGAACTACCGGTTGTGCCAAATAAAACTGCTGAAACTATTTGTGATGCCTGTCAGCAGGGCAAGAGTCACCAACTCCCGTTTTCAGAGTCTAGTCGTGTTGTGAAACATCCTCTTGAACTTGTGTTTTCCGATGTATGGGGTCATGCCCAAACATCTGTCAGTGGCCACAATTATTATGTCAGTTTCATTGATGCTTATAGTCGGTTTACTTGGCTTTATCTTATTAAGAAAAAATCTGATATGTTTGATATGTTTCTACAGTTCCAAGCACATGTTGAGCGTCTCCTTAGCCAGAAAATTATTCATGTTCAAAGCGACTGGGGGTGAATATCACAACCTCAACTCGTTCTTTAACAAACTTGGGATTGCACATCGTGTGTCTTGTCCTCATACACATCAGCAGAATGGGACTGCTGAACGTAAGCATCGTCATCTTGTAGAAACTGGCATTACTTTATTAGCTCATGCCTCCGTACCTTTTAGGTTCTGGAGTGATGCTTTCTCCACTACCTGTTTTTTGATCAATAGGCTGCCCTCACGACTACTGAATATGAAAACTCCGCTTGAACTCTTGCTCAATGAAATCCCAGACTACACCTTTCTCAAAGTCTTCGGGTGTGCATGTTGGCCTCATTTGCGTCCATATAACAAACCTAAGCTAGAGTTTCGGTCGAAAAAGTGTGTTTTTCTTGGGTATAGTTCCCTTCACAAAGGGTACAAATGCCTACATGTTCCCACCAATCGCGTCTACATCTCTCGTGACGTTGTATTTGATGAGAATGTGTTTCCCTTTCATGCACTTCCGAACACCTCTATCACTCCTATGTCAGACGTTTCTTCTACCACACCTACGCCTGATCAATTTGTGGATGTTGCAAATGCTCCTGTGTTGCTTCCTAACCATGCTACAGGTGTTGGACGTGGTGCTCGTCTTGAGCTCCTTGAGGAACAGGCACCGACGCACGCTCCGAATCTGGAGGATGATCGCGTGCATGGGGCATGCATACCGGGCGGTACCCAGCAACCCGCGGGAACTGCACCGCAGCCGCCTCACGGGCATTGCCCTCGCCCACCTCGCGGGCATCGCCCTCACCCGCAGTCACCTCGCGGGCATCGCCCTCGCCCGCCTTGCGGGTGTCGCCCGAGGCTGCTTCGCGGGTGGCTTCTCCTGGGCCGGCCACTTCCTCTCCTGGCCCAGGGGCTGTCCCACGCGCGCCGGCTTCGGCTCCTGATGGGCCGGCCTCGCCGGGCCCAACACCGCCCGCCTCTCCAGCGCCAGATGGCTCTGGCGTGAGCCTGGGCGACTCAGCCTCGCCTCTGTCGTTGCCTGCATCAAGCCCGACGCTGCAACCACAGCCTGCTGCTCCTCGACCTCGCACACACAGCCAGACAGGTGTCTTTCAGCCTAATATCCGAACCGATGGGACTGTCGCGTGGCTCGCCACGTGCATGGCTCATGCTGCTGAGGATCCCAGTGCTGAGCCTCGCCATTTTCAGGCTGCACTAGGCATTCCTCACTGGCGTGCCGCGATGGAACAGAGTTTCAAGCGTTGCTGAAGAACGACACCTGGCAGCTTGTTCCCCCAGTATCTAGGGTCAATATCATTGATTCTAAGTGGGTGTTTAAAGTTAAGAGACATGCTGATGGCTCCATCGAGCATTACAAAGCAAGGCTAGTGGCTAAGGGCTTCAAACAGAGGTATGGTCTTGATTATGAAGACACGTTCAGTCCAGTTATCAAGCCCACTACCATTCGTTTGCTGCTGTCCCTTGCTGTTACTCGAGGATGGTTTCTCCGTCAACTTGATGTGCAGAACGCTTTCTTGCATGGAATCCTGGAGGAGGAGGTTTATATGTGTCAGCCGCCAGGGTTTGTGGATCCTGCACGTCCTCATCATCTCTGTCGTCTTTTTAAGGCGCTCTATGGGCTTAAGCAGGCTCCCCGTGCCTGGCACGCATGTCTTGGCTCTGTTTTGAGGGCGCTTGGGTTTATTTCCCTCCACTGCTGACACATCGTTGTTTCTTCTTCAGCGTCCTGAGGTTACGATGTACTTACTGGTCTATATTGATGATATCATCCTCATCAGTTCCTCAGATGTTGCGGCAGATCGTCTTGTGGCTGCGTTGAGTGGTGATTTTGCTGTCAAGGATCTAGGTGCTCTGCACTTCTTCCTTGGTCTGGAGGTTTCACGGTCTTCTGCTGGCGTAACTCTTACTCAGAAGAAGTATTCTCTGGATTTGTTGCGTCGTGCTGGTATGCTGAAGTGTAAACCTGCCAGTACTCCGATGTCTGTCACTGATCGGTTGTCTGCTTTTGATGGAGATCCTCTCCCACCTGATGATGCCACTGAGTACCGCAGTCTTGTTGGAGGCCTGCAGTATCTTACTATCACCAGACCAGATGTCTCTTATGCAGTCAATCGTGTCTGTCAGTTTCTCCATGCACCCAGGACATCTCGTTGGTCAGCTGTGAAGCGTATCCTGCGTTATATCTGTCTCACTGCATCTTATGGTTTGCTCCTCCAACCTGCGCCGTCTTATGAGATCTCAGCCTTTTCAGATGCAGACTGGGCTGGTAGTCCTGATGACCGGCGATCCACGGGGGAGTATGTAGTGTTTCTTGGCTCTAACTTGATCGCTTGGAATGCTCGCAAGCAGGCTACGGTGTCTCGCAGCAATATGGAAGCCGAGTACAAAGCAGTTGCTGATGCGACGGCTGAGATCATTTGGGTTCAGTCTTTTTTGAGAGAGTTGAGAGTCCCTTCGGCTCATTCTCCAGTGCTTTGGTGTGATAACATTGGTGCTACATACTTGTCATCTAATCCATTGTTTCATACTCGAACGAAACACATTGAGGTTGACTATCACTTCGTTCGAGAGCGTGTTGCACAGAAGCTACTTAGCATCAAGTTCATCTCATCAAAGGATCAACTTGCTGACATCTTCACGAAGCCTCTTCCACAACCACAGTTTGTAGACTGCAGGCACAATCTTAACCTAGTTTGTACTTCAGGCCACAGTTAAGATTGAGGGGTGGTGTTAGACTGTATATGTATACGTAGACTTGTTTATACGTAGACTTGTGTATACACCTTGTACTTGTACCCTTTGGTACTTATATATAATGACATAGCCGCACCCCCCTAAGGGTGTCGAGCAGTTGCCCAATATTCTGGTTTAACAATCCCCTCCTCCCCAAACTTCTCAAATCCACTCGTACCAAACGAAGCCTAAATGTGATCGAAAGCCTTTGCACTTGCATCACCCAAACGTACTACCTCCATGGCTTTCAAGTACAAGGTGGAGTGCCTACACGTGAATGACAGGTTAACTGGATTATCTCTCTAGTACGGGTAGTATGTCCACCGCTTCAATATATGCTTAGCAGGGATCTCCTCAACATGAAGTATTTCCATCACCTGCGAAAGTGCAAAAACATTCTAGTTTTCTTGCTCACGGATACATTTTCTTTTCGAACGAACGGAGTTGATAAGTCAATTTACCCTTAAAACATGGCAGCACAACATTCCAGTGTGCTCGAACTGTCTACATTCACTCATAAATTCTTCTTTGTCTTCACTTATGTTCACCTCGTACTCAACCCTGCTCCATTTCTCCCCTTTTGCTGCGTTGTTGTGCACTGTGACATACTTCCTCATCTTCTCTACTTCCGTGACATTGTACACCGTCGCTTCAATTCAGTTCAAGCTCAAGCCTTATTACACTCTTTGTTGGCTCCAAGCTCAGGCCTTATTACACTCTTTGCTAGCTCCTCCCTGTATTTGCGAATGGTCTTCTCCATAGCAATCATTCTGGAAGGGCATGGCGTCCGATCTGGTGGTGCACAACCCAGCCATAACCTGTAGTTCTCGACAACGCCATTAGCAGTCTTCAATCTGTTTGCGGTTTTCTCTGTTCTATATATAACCAAAGTCAGACACCAGGACAGCACAACTCAGAATTGAAATGATAGCCCAAGGCTCCAAACGATTCAGATGCACACGATCCATTTGTACTAACCCTACATTGACTGAAACCCAGACACTCTAATCTACCTCTGAACTTTTTATTTCAGCACCCAGTAATGTGTAGGCACCAGACATTAAAGTTTAAATCCTACAGCACTAGGTGTTTGCGCTGAATACTCGAAGGGCTCTTGGCCGATCTTTATTAGAAGGAAGTACAGTAATGGGCTGCACGGACCTCATACAGTAATGGTGTTTGCGCTGAATATATGCTCGACATACAGTAATGGGCTGGTACTAGAGATAAACGTTAAATTCATACAGCACCAATATCCTGCAGTCGTACCTTTTTGTCCACCCAGGGGCCTGTGGATTCACCCTGTCGGTGGACTGCACGGACCTCCTCGGTGAGTCCGGCCTTCGCCGGATCCCAGCCCTTGCTTTGTCACTGCCTTCGCCGGCGTTTTGCTGGCCACATCCGGAGCCAGCGTTTGAGTTCGCCGACACGGCTGCTCCCGAACCGATGCTTGCCAGCAGGACCAAGAGGCACAAGGCCACTGCAGAAATTATCTAGTTTCAGTCATTACTTCGTCAATTAGGCGTTGCTCAAGGACAGACACCCGTCTTCTATTGTGATAACCTGGGTGCTACGTACTTGTCAGTCAACCCGGTGTTCCACGTTCGAACAGAACACATGGAAGTCGATTTCCATTTTGTTTGAGAACCAGTGGCTCAGAAGGACTTTCAGATTCGGTTTGTCTCAACTCATGATCAGTTAGCTGATGGACTGACAAAACCGACAATGCACAACAACTCAGGCGACTCTGTAACGATCTCAATCTTGCAGGATGAGATCGAGGGGGAGTGTTAAGATTATCATGTTGTGCAGATTGTTAACATATCCCTTGTCGATCTGCTGTAGTTATTAGATGATATGTAGTATCAATCAGAGATCCTACGATCTGATTGTATCAATCAGAGATTGATCTGATTGGCTGTGTATGCTTGATGTACAAGTCTAACACCATATAAATTGAGTACATGCCGGTGGGTATTAACCACAATTTCCCCAATTCTAGATATTTTCACAACATCAACATGGATAGCTGATCCAGTCATCTGTTAGTCTGTTCGTCTTTCTTCCTTGCACTTTGTTTTTCGGTCATTTGTTGGGCATCCTTTCCCCATGCTTGTGACTCTATGATGTCTCTGGCCCATGCTTCTGACTCTCCAGACATATAACTTAGAAATCACATGGCAATTGCTTTCATGTGAATTTTGGTTAGTACTCCATATTTATGATACTGCTGGCCTCATTGCTCTCAATATACTACCACACTGTAGTATAAAATCAACAATGACTTTTCTTAATGCATGTAAATTATCGCTGCATGCATCGTCCAGATGCAGAGGCCGGGGGTATATCCTCCTTTTCAAAAAAATTTGTAGATTATCGCCTCTCTGTAATGTTTGATGTGAATTTACTCCATGACAATGGTGCAAACTAGGATCTGACCTGCCTTGATGGCCGCGCTGTCAGCCCCGTCCCTGCTTGTGTCAGCACGCCCATTGCAAGCCTACTGATGGTGCAATTGCTGGAGCGGAGAGGCGAAATCCTTGAGCCAGGCAACAAGATGGACGACCTGGATTGATGATTTTTTTTCATTAGCATTTATCACCTTAATGAGAGAACTTTTGAGAATTTTAATAACTTTTAAAGATGTTTATATTGGCGCAGTAGTTGTAACGAATATTATGTGCTTTGAGAATATGGTTTTCGGTGCTAACATTTGCAGGATTAGATCACCATTCGGACACGATTTGGGGATAATGCAAAGCGGCTTTCCAATAGGAACTACATTTAATCTTCTTTTACAACCTATCAGTACACAGGCCGAATGAAACATCAATTATCTTTATACAGCTATATTATCACAATGATGAGTGGCGTAGCTAGCTCGGTGAGTCGAGGTGGTCCAACAAAGAATTTTTTTTATGTAAATCTATGTATTTGCAAGAATTACTTTTTTTTCCTAGCCAATATATAGGCTATGAGGAAAATTTCCACCCCCTAGCTACGCCATTGACTCCCACTTTTAAGAACACACAACTTGAGTGACATCACAACACCGCTCATCCATTAAAATTATGTTACTCATATTGTTGGACATTTTCATGACTTTTTTTGCGTGACTTTTGGTTAATATTGACTAACTATTTCTTTTTATCAGACAATATTGACTAACTGTGCTGGACATTTTCTACCATTCATATTGTTTGGACTAACACTTACGTTTAATGAAACATTTTGTATTTCCTTCTACACCAAATATCTTGGATTTGGACAACTTTGCACGTTGCAAATTCATTGATAATTTCTGGCTTTCACCATATGTAAAATGGTACTACATACATTGCAGAGTGGCGGACAAAAATATGCTCGGTTTTATTGAGAAAATATGAGCATCTTTAGGACCAAATTTTAGCATTTTGAATCAAAAAAAGGATAGTGATGAACAAAAGCTATACAAATATAACTCAACAAAAATGTAGAAATTAAATACATGTATTGTGATTTGTGAAGGCGTGCGTTGCACGTGCACGCTAACTAGTCCTACCAAGTGAGACATTAGGAGTAGAGATATACACGTAGTATTCTTGATGGTGTTATTTCATGATCTCTATCTGTTTGTTAATATGTTCACATCAGTTAATGATCAGCTAGAAACTGTTCGTTTTAGCAAACAAAAAGTGAAGAAGATGCTTATATATAAATATTCCATCCATTAATGATCAACTAAAAATAGAAGGTTTTAGCAGAAAAAGTGAAGAAGAGATATCAGGTGCAAGGGACTGCTTACTCCCAGAGGCGGTTTCACTATTTTCAGATTAGATAAGCCAAGGATGTTTCTAGATCGTAGTAGGCGAAATACTATTGTGGATTTAGATACATTTTTTTTAGATGTGGATTGGAGGTTGGTGTGATACTCATGTCTTCTCTGTTTGGGATGCAAGTTCAAGTGAAGTCATGTTTTATATCTTCTTTATGTTCATTTCATATGCATGGTGAAGTCATTTTATTGAATTCCAGGACATACCTTTTTGTGGAATAAGACACTGTATGAAGCCAGAAGCGATACATACGAGTCATAATGCAGGTTTTGGGTTCCAGATTGCCACATGTTCTTTGAAATTCCGCTGTAAATTTGAAAATTATACTCTAAATTAAATCGGTTTAGAGATCTGACTGGTATGAAATGGTATGCAAAAAGTAGATTAGATGCCTTTTTTTTACATGCACTGCTGCTTATTCGGGCATGGGCACCTCAATAAGTACAGAAGATATCCTCCTCTCCTTTTGCTGCATCTACAATTGAAGTTTAGAAGATGTCCTCCTCCCCTTTTGATATGATCTTTTTTTGAGTTGTTTTTGCTACAGGATAGTGCCCTTTTTGTACAAAAACTGATGGTTGGTGCTTACTGATCCACAGTCTTATGATCTGTAATTTCTTCATGAAGCTCGAAGTTCCCATGTCTTCATTTTCAGCATGGATCAACGAGTACCACCCAGTAAAATTTCCTGTTCTCTTCATATTTCTTCTTTTTCCCTTTGCTACTTTTATGACTCCACATCTTATGATTGTTTTGTATTTTGTTTGTCTTATTGACAAGGAGTTTTCCTTGAAAAATTCCTTCTGTTTTGCAATGTGTTGTCAAGTTTTTATCTGAATATTTTGAATGAACACGCACTGGTGTAGCAGCCCACTTGGATGAGAATACGGAGAGGTATTATTATTAATGCTCATGCTTTAAAATATATGCAACTAGCAAAGTTTCTTATTTTCAGTGGCAAATTTTAGAAATTTGCAGATTTTCCTGACAATTTTTTTACCCATTTGAATTGTTTAGTCCAAGGAGCGTGGCACCGTGGTCAGGTGCAGCATTAGCAGGTACGATGCCATACATCCAACCAACCCCTTCTGAATCGTCCAAGACATAAACAAAGACACTACATCAACATAGAAATATATATAGATATAATAACATATATACTATCATCTATAAGCAGACACTACTACTACCATATAAGCAGACACTACTACCACGTGAGAAAAAAGAGATGTTTTTCAAGGATAATGTATCAATACATAACGTAACGGCGGGCGCGGCGTGCCGCCACACGGGTATGGCTAGCTTGATTGAAATCTCCAAAGGGAAGCCAAGCCATCCCTGAAGGCGGCTTCTGGCTTAGAAGCTCGTCAAAGAAAGTGTCTTTACAATGTATTGGTGATGTTGGATACCTCAACCAGGAGATCATCCTAAAGCAGCAAGATTCCTCCCCTAGTATCATCTGCCGGCCGTTGCGCGTAGCTACACAGCCTATGCCCACCCAAGAAGGCGGCTGTGAACTGATCAACATTGTCGAGCTTTTTCTCTTGGAAGGCACACGACATTGTTGAGCTTTGTCTTTTGGAGGCAAGACCCTAACATTCCAGCTCGGGAAATTAACCAGAAGCACCCTGGAGCATGGCCACCGAACAGAAGCAACCGAAGCAGCAGTAACATTGTCCACAACTTTGCAACACTGGGGTACACCTACAGAGCACATACAGAGCAACCATACCGCCTTTATAGGCACCCCCACAGAGCACAGAACACAGCGCACACCAACCGAGTCTAGAGCCCTGTTCGGATACACCCAGCTCCCCAACTGCAGCTCCCGGAGCGGAGGGAGCACCAGCACAATTGCAGGGAGCGGATCGAACCCAGCTCCTCATGCGGAGTGGAGTTACAAGACTGGAGAGCTTCCCAACAGGCACTAGGTATCCAGCCAAAACAACACTAACACCACAGCTGATACATGGCCGAAGCCCGAAGGCCAATACACATCTTACACCCGACACATTTACTCCCGGGCTCATCTGATCCCGGTGAACAGTAAAATCATAAAAACTTTTACACGCAGCAGAGCAATTATTAGCCTCTATTTCTCTTGTATTAATTGCCTTCGTGTTCTTGTTACAAACTTTTACACGCAGCAGAATTACAGCAGAACAAGTGCCACATGCACTGTATATCCGATGTGCACTCTACTAAACATACATAACAATGCTCTATCATCTTTCGATCTCCCTCGAGATGTAAATGCCAGTACTTTTAGATAATGGCGTAGGTAGGCTGAAGGTTGTTTGTTTGGGAGCAAACGCTTTAGTATCCCCGCTTCTGCTAATTTCAAGCCCACATATTCTACAGAGATCTTCCAGCTCCAACTCCTAAAGGAAGGCAATAAGCTTCAATGGTCAGTTCATGGTAGGAGTACACCTTTAGTGTTTTGCTAAATGTTCAGCTGCAGTAAGAAATTGGATATTCCAGCTTAATACCTCGATCATCAGGATATCTGACAGATGTGTCAAAGGATAGTGCTGAAGTTTGTAGCCGCTATGATTGAGGTGTATTAATGCTCTAGCACGGACCTTCAGCAGCAAAGCAGGATAAATACAAGTTGATATGTCATAACCAGGCATGTACCAATATGTCGGCTTGTGAACAAGGCAATATGCAGCACCCATTTCCGTTTTATACACAAGGAATATCGTACATAAAGTATTATAAACAAATCGATAAACAAGGCAACATGGAGGTGGAGCAAACATGTACATTTGCTTTTCCTTAATTAGAAACATCTAATTGCAGAAACACACATCATGCTATAACATCAGCACATACAAACAATCATGCAAAAGTATGACCAAGTAAACCCGCACCACTTTTTTACAGGTCGAGAATTTTAACATGGTGCACATTGATAAATCATCACTTATCAATCATGAGCTCTCAGATGAGATCTATGAGATCAATGTTTTTGAAAAAAAAAATACATGTCCAAACATTCTCAAATTTTTTGTAGACACACATCAATGTTTGATGTACAACCTTAAAAAGTTTCAGTTTCTAATTTAACTTACATTAATAGAAACAAAAAGGACAAAATCAAATGTGAATAGTGTCAAAGTACTATTCACCCAAAGCTGCTATTATTCACATACGAATTTGTCTTTTTTGAATCCTAAATGTACATTTGAGTTTTGAGCTGATTTTTTTCAGAGCTGTAAACATACCCCACATGAATGTTGTCAAATAATTTCAGATTTTTTTTGAAATGTCTAAATATGAGTTTTTCATACAAGTCTCCCCCAGGAAAGTTTGGAGAGAACCCCCGCATTATCTCCCAGGGCGGCTCTGGTGGGAACCTACTCGTGCGGAGCACCCTACGGTCATCCCCATGGACAGTACACCAACTCTCCAAGCACCAAGTGGACCGATGACAAGAGCACGTGCAAGAGCTATCGAGACCGAGGTGAGTTCTCTCCTTAGTGATTTCCACTTCGATGCACTTGGGACGTGGCTACTACCTCAAGCGGAAACACTTTGCATGCTCAGGTACCAAGGAAACAACCATGGAGAAGCTAAGGACCAAGGCCAAGTATTGACGCAAGCGGAACGCCAAGAAGAACAACAAGTTGGGCAAATCTCCTGCACATGCCCGGATGTCCAGACTCTTTCCCGGACGATCCGGACTCCTGTCCGGATGATCCGGCTACACGACCCGGAGGCACCCGGAGGCCGAGCCCGAAGCCGGATCATCCAGGAACCTGCCTGGATCATCTGGAAGATGCCCGGACGTCCGGCCTCCTGTCTGCGGCTACGACCCTGCCGGACAATCTGGGTACCTACTTGGATCGTCCGGGCTTGCCTGCGTGCAATTCGGCCCAGGCCCCCTTTTCCCCTTTCTTCCCCCCCCCCCTCCCATCTAGTCCTAGACTATAAATACTCTAGTAGGGTTAGCAAAGCATATTATTAGATCTTGAGAGAGCTTTGCTCATCTATTACTCCTCTTGGAGATCAAGACCTAGGAGAAGACACCCAAGTGGATATCAAGGCCTCCTCCCCTAGGGATTGGAGAAGACTACCTCTCAAGGCCTCAATTCCTCTAGGGATTGGGAACAACTACCTTTTGCTATTTCCTCTAGTTGACTTTGGATCCATGAACTTTGGGGATCGCCAACTGGTGTCACTCTCGACCGTCGATCTTGCATCGGGCGTCTCCCTGAAGCTTCCACGTCGCCGTTCAACGTCCGGCACGCTTTATCACCTGCTCTTGGTTGTAATGGCTATAAATCCTCATCTTCCCCTCCATTCAGATTATGCTTATGTAAATTGGGTTGTAAACTCTAGCCGCCAGAGGTGTGCTACAGTGACACCCCCCCCCCCTGTGTTTCTGGTTCACTTGAACCTATGTAATAGGCTGCAAAGCCTTTTCTTTTAAACATGGTGCACATTCACGAAAATTTTGAGAATTTTACAAAATGCACAAGTACCTACAACTTAAAACTCAAACACTCAGCCTTGCATGTTGATATGCCTTTCCCAATGACACAACGACAAACTTAATGTATTTTTTTTCCTTGCTGAAAGGATGAAAACAGAAATGTAAATAGGCATCAAAAGCCACAGCAATGCATATCTTAGTAATAAGTAAACATGCTTCTAAAAGTTAGAAATGAATGCTGCATCAATAAAACGGGTCCGGAAGTCAATGCAGATGGGAAAGAATAAGGATTCATCTGTACTTACCTCATTGAGGAAAGGTTCTACCAAACACAACTGAAGCTCGGTTGCTTCAGCTGCTATCATGCAAAAGAAACGCTTGAAATTCCCAAGGTGGTAGCATCTACAGAAAGGAACAAAAGAGACGTGCATCATTTCAGTTATTTACAAAAAGGACATGAAAGAAGTTAGTTGTGAATGTGAAATTGACACTTGTTAGATGTCCACAATCATATAATGGAGATTGAAAAGGAAAAGAAAGCCATGAAGATCCTGAACCGAGTTACACGAACAGATATGGGAGCATGCACCAAAAAGGTCATACACAATGAGACATAACATGTGTAAGTTACCTCAATATAGTTCTAGCAAATATCATTTCCTTTGATCGTACTATTGAAGCTGGTAATTGGCTGTACCAAAAAGAGAGTGAGTTTGCCTGGAGATAAATAGAAAATTAGGCTAGGGTAACGGAAAGCATAACGATCATGCATAGGCGAATAATGCAAATCAGATATCTAGCTGGCATAAGAATGAAAAACATACCATATTGGGTATCTTGCAACCCAAATGTAGAAGCACAAAGAAGGAATAATACCCGGCCTCTTTATTGCTTTGGGAATTGATTTTATGAATTGTATGATACATATCAAACAGAGAAAGAAGGCATTTCATCATTTGTTCCGTGTTCAGGTAACACAAGGAAGATGCATCAGAATTCTGGCAAGACCTCGCAAGTCTTTGATGGGACAGAATATGAAACTTTATCTGCAGAAGTGGGCAAGCATTAGATAAATGCTGTGAGCAAGAATACTATCGTCTACAATTCACACAACTATATTCCTCCAGCTAGAAACAGAACTGATGCCCGGAAACATAGCTATGGAAGATAGTAGCATCTAAAGTACAAAAAGACACTTAATTGCTAAGACAAATGAAGAAAATGCATGAGAACTAATCTAAGCATAGTTGGAGAAGGAACATATATTTTTTTAAACAACTCTGGAAAATAAAGAGAATCTAAACAATCATTTGGCTGGATAATGTACTCTATCTGATTCCTTTGCATATGAAAGTCTAGGTAAACAAGGCTGCCATTTTAGACGGAAGAAAAGATGGTTGCTCTGTAAGCACTGAACATCTAATTTAAGAAAGATCACACAAAGCAAAACTAGTTCCACCTTACCACACCAAAATTAGCTTCTAGGAATAATAATCTAAACTAATCAAAATCTTGTGTTACATAATTGAACATTTGAGCCGAAGTACCATGAAAACTGGTAAAAGTAACAAGATAAAGATGTGAGGAAGGAATCGGGATTGGACTGTACCACGTCCTCATATATGCGAATAGCTTGATCATTCACCAAATTCTGTATACTAAGATCTTGTCTCACAGACCTTGTTCTATCAAATATGAAATCATGAACAATCTCAAATGGGTACTCTGAAGAATTTAGTAAATGCAAAAGATAATCCATCGTTTCTCGTAAGACTGGAAGAGGGCGTATATCTGATGCCTGTGTGCCGGTAGAGGAGATAGTTCTGCAAAACTAGCAGGAAACCAAGGGTTAGAAGGGGATTAAAAATCACAGACTCCTGCTAGTTTTTTTTATTAATAACCTCTTTACATATAATCAACAAAGTCATCCAGACAAACAGAAAAAAGCATAGATAAGGTTTGTAAGAATGTTGGTGGCTAGATTGGCTCCATGTTGCTTTTCTACAGTAGATAGTTTACAATGTTCACATAGTAGACAGTTCATGATTTTCTAGCCAGTGTCAACAATGTGTCACTTAACTTTGTATGCGTTACGCTCTGTTTAAGAATTCGTCGGGTTAACCAGTTAACTTGCCGATTAATCCCTACTCGTAGGGTCACCGAGTAGCCGATAAACTGATTAATCATCCAACTAATTGATTAACTTGCCGATTAGCCTATTAATCCCCTACTCGCTAGCCAACCGAGCAGCTACCAGTTAACGATTTCCTCAACAACAGCATGGAGAGAAAATGTGTAAAAAGAAAACAGACTGGAGAGAGGGCATCCTTCTACAGCACCCTGGGCCTTCCTGTGTTGCTCCCTAGCCGGCCCAGCCCCAGATAGCACCTGCCCACTTACCTGTTCATCTCAGCCCGCAGCAGCCCACCAGCGCCGATCCCATGTTCTTCTTCTTCCCTTCGTACGGCAGAGCATCCAGCAGGGACACGTCGGCACCTCCTCTGATTTGACGGCCGGAGGCGTCCCTAGGCTGCTATAAGACCACCCCGGTGCCCTAGACCTCCTCCTCCCTCCATTCCACCCTTCTCTTCCTCCTGCCGCCGCCAAGGTAAGCCACACCAAATCCTCTACCGCCGCCGCCCGCGCCATGGCCGAGGAGAGCTTCAACGCCGGCCCTTTCTTCCTCCACACGCTCCGCGACACCTCCACGACCTCGTTTGACTACCTCCCTGTCATCCTCTTCTTCCCCGTCGGACGCCGCACCTTCTCCATCGTTTCCGGTCGCCTCCGACCACCTCTCGTCAGTCCAGGCGCACGGCGTGCCTGTGGTGAGCATGCTCTTCCCATGCACCGCTTTTCCCCCTCGTTTTCTCCCTATCTCGTGTGAATCGACCGGAGCCCGAGGCACTTCCGCCATGGCATGGTCTCCGGCGAAGTTCCGGTGACCCTTTGCTCGGGATTGTTGGGACGGTTAGGCCCGCAGGATCCGGTAGATGCATTCCTTACACGGACATCTGTCAAGTGTTTTGTTCCACTCATGCTGCCTTAGTTTCCGTCATACCGGTGTTATGTTTCTTGATTTGCGTTCCTTACACGGACAAGGTTTATGGGCCCCCCTTGACAGTTCGATGTGAATAAAACTCTTCCAACAAGGCCCAACTTTGGTTTTACCATTTGCCTAATAACAACTAAAATTTGCATAGGGAGTAATTAACCCGAGGATTGTTAATCAACAAACCGGGCCAGGTCCAAAACGGGCGGCCTGCCAGGCCACCACGGGGAAACTCGAGGTCTGGTTTTACTCGTAGCTTGTCCCATCCGATCGTGGCCTGAGACGAGATACACACAGCTCCTATCGGGGTGTCGGCACGTCAGGAAGTCTTGCTGGTTTTGTTTTACCATTGTCGAAATGTCTTGTGCACCGGGATTCCGAGCTTGATCGGGTTGTCCCGAGATGGAGATTTTCCTTCGCGGATCGTGAGAGTTTATAATGGACTAAGTTGGGACACCCCTGCAGGGTTTAATCTTTTCGAGAGCCGCGCCCGCGGTTATGGGCGACTTGGAAATTTATGATATCCGGTTGTAGAGAACTTGACACTAAATCAAATAAAATACACCAATCGTGTGTGTAACCGTGATCGTCTCTTTTCGATGAAGTTCGGGAAGAGAACACGGTGGGGTTATGATTGAAACGTAGGTAGTTCAGGATCACTTCTTGATCATGTTAATTTGCGACCGATATGCGTAGTCACTCATCTTATTCTTGCACTCGTAAGCTAACTACTCATACATGCTTAGTGCTTGCTGCAACCTCACCACTTAACCTTGCCATACCCATAAGCTTTGGTAGTCTTGATATCATGGAATGAGATTGTTGAGTCCTCGTGGCTCACAGATTACTACAAATACAGCTGCAGGTACCTATGAGACAGACATAGGTGATGCCACAGAGCTCCAGTGGGAGTTTGACGAGGATCGTGGGCGTATGTACGTCTCGTTTTCGGACGATAAGTAGTCGCTCTTAGTCGGATAGATCTCGGGGTCTGTAGCAGGGTCGGTTATGTCATTTTATCGTTTGTTTTCGTCTGTAGTCGGACCCTGTCTTCATTTGGATGATGTATGAATGATTGCACTATATGGTGTAGACATGTGGCGAGTGTAAGCCTCTACCTAGTATTCTCATCTATTTAGTAAATGATATGTGCGAAGATATAACCATTCTTGTGACGGGCTCAATATGCGCTTATGCCCCTAAGTCGTGCCTCAACATGTGTGGGATATAGTCGCATATTGGGTGTTACATTAGGACACAGTCCCAACTAATGAAACCATCTATTTTACTCCCTTGAGGTGATTGGAAGGTGGTTTTGTTGTGACGTACCATTCCGGTCAGCAAAGAACTAAAAAAATGTTAGTCCCACATGCCATATTGGAATCATCTTCCCTCTATCTCTCCGGAAAGCAGGTCATTCTACCCATTACCTCTGTCCCTTAACAACAAGTCAACAACAACAACAAAGTTTTTAGTGCATCTCTAGCAGACCCCTAAAAACGCGCCAACCCGCAAAATAACCGCTCGTTTACAGTTTCGGGCGAAAAAGTGGCCCGAGCAGACACCGTATCGGCCCGCGACCTATAAAAAAAATTGCAAGGAGCGGAAAATCTTCGCCCTGAACCTTTAGATTCACAGGGGGAGGCCGATCCGAGCTCGACCCCTATCGGTTGTGAGATTTGGTGGGAGGGACATTTCCACGCAGTTGGTCCCGCTTCCTCTTCCCTCCGCCGCCAACCACCTCCCTCCGCCCGCTCAGAAGCACCTTCACCGGCTTCCCTCCGCCGCCATGGAAGCCTCCCAGCCGTCGGCCGTCACCATGGATGTCATCCACGCGCCACCCCCTACGATAGATCTCGTCGTCGGCCATGCCGCGCCCGTCGCCGTTCAAAGGTCCACCGCGCCACCCCGCAAGCGGCAGGGCAACGTCATCGTCCAGGGCGGCGCTCCCACAGCACCCGCCGGGAAGGCACGCGCACCCGCCGCCTCCGATGCGAATTTGGTCGGGCACCCACCGACGAAGAAAGGGAAGGTTTTCGATGCGAAACGCAAGAAGCTCGCCAGAAGACCTACCCCGCCAACACCTCCCCCGATTGCCCCGGCAAGAACTACCCCCAGGATGCCCGCCGACGGCGCTGCTGCCGCCACCCCCGAGGTGTTCGACGGAATGGGCGCGAGGTCTGATGCTTCGATTTCTTGCACTTCTTTCACTTTTCTCCATTGCGCGTGTTCGTGACTTGTTGAGCGAAATTGTAGCGCTGGTTTGCATGATGCGACTGCCGATTTCGTGCAAATGTTGGACGACAACACCGTCGACATCGATCAAGCCCCGATCGCTGATTATGGTTACAATGAGATGGATGGTGGCGTGCACGGTCATGATGAGGAAGAAGATGATGTGGAGGAGGTTGATGAGGGGGTGTTCGACGAAGTGCAAGCAAAATCACGCGCAAGATGAAGAACTACACGCCATTGGAAGATAAAATCTTGATCAAGGCTTGGGAATCGGTGTCTCTTGATGCGTGCACCGACACCGACCAAACCGCCAAGTGGTATTGGCAAATGATAGAGGATCAGTACCTCCGCATGATGGCAAAGTATCCCAACAGGACGCCACGCACCTTTCGGTCTCTCCAAGGTCGTTGGGACGTGATCAAGCTGATTTGTAGCCGTTGGGCTGCTTGCTTGACGCAAGTCCGCAATGAACCTCCAAGTGGTGCCATTGAATCCGATTATGTGAGTTTGTTTTCATGTCGCAAGTTGTGCAAATCTTTTGTAGTCATCGGAGTGGTTGCATAATTTGACATTGTTTTCATTTTGTATAGGACAAAATTGCGCAAGAAAGGTACAAGGATGTGGAAGCTTCTGGTAAAAAGGCATTTCAACTAGAGCGTTGTTGGGAACATAGTTACCAGGAATCCGGGTCGCCCGGGTCGAGGAACGGGGTCGAGGGTCGCGGGTCAACACCCCTCCGGAACATGGTTTGACAAGGGGTATACATCTTCGGAACGCTAATCAGGGACGTGATACGTCTCCAATGTATCTATAATTTTTTATTGTTCCATGCTGTTATGTTATCAATCTTGGATGTTTTATAATCATTTTATAGTCATTTTATATCATTTTTTGGTACTAACATATTGACATAGTGCCAAGTGCAAGTTCCTGTTTTTTCCGTGTTTTTTACATCGCAGAAAATCAATATCAGACGGAGTCCAAATGCCACGAAACTTTACGGAGAATTTTTATGGGCCAAAAGGAACACAACGGGCCCTGGCTGCGCCTAGGGGGTGCCCCGAGGGGGGCACAACCCACCAGGACGCGCCAGGAGGCCCAGGCGCGCCCTGGTGGGTTGTGCCCATCTCGGGTGCCCCCGGACCGCCTCTTTGCTCTATAAAACCCCCCAAAATCCCATAACCCTGGGGGAGTCAACAAAATATTCATCAAGCCACCGCAGAGTCCAGAACCACCAGATCCAATCTAGACACCATCTCGGATGGGGTTCACCACCTCCATTGGTGCCTCTCCGATGATGCGTGAGTAGTTCTTTGTAGACCTTCGGGTCCGTAGTTAGTAGCTAGATGGCTTCATCTCTCTCTTGATTCTCAATACAATGGTCTCTTGGAGATCCATATGATGTAACTCTTTTGCGGTGTGTTTGTTGGGATCGATGAATTTTGAGTTTATGATCAGACCTATCTTTTTATATCCATGAAAGTTATTTGAGTTTCTTTGATCTCTTATATGCATGATTGCTTATAGCCTCGTATTTCTTCTCCGATATTTGGGTTTTGTTTGGCCAACTTGATCTATTTATCTTGCAATGGGAAGAGGTGCTTTATAGTGGGTTCGATCTTACAGTGCTTGATCCCAGTGACAGAAAGGGAAACGACACGTATGTATCGTTTTGCTACTAAGGATAAAATGATGGGGTCTATCTCTACATAGATAGATCTTGTCTACATCATGTCCTCGTTCTTATTGCATTACTCCGTTTCTCCATGAACTTAATACACTATATGCATGCTGGATAGTGGTCGATGTGTGGAGTAATAGTAGTAGATGCAGGCAGGAGTCGGTCTACTAATCTTGGACGTGATGCCTATATAATGATCATTGCCTAGATATCGTCATAATTATTTGAGGTTCTATCAATTGCCCAACGGTAATTTGTTTACCCACCGTTTGCTATTTTTCTTGAGAGAAGCCACTAATGAAACCTACGGCCCCCGGGTCTTCTTTCTCATATATTTGCCTTTGCGATCTACTTTTTATTTGCTTTTATTTTCAGATCTACTAAACCAAAAACCCAAAAATACTTTGCTGCAATTTTCCCTAATTTATTTTATTTGGCGTTCGATCTATCAATCTACTACAAATTTATCTCACGTCCGTTTGCCTATCTTGAGGCGTCGTACCACGAAAAGGATTGACAACCCTTTAACACGTCGAGTTGCGAGGATTTATTATCTCTGTGCAGGGGCTGTTTACGTTGTGTTGCTTGGTTCTCCTACTGGTTCGATAACCTTGGTTTCGTATCTGAGGGAAATACCTACCACCGTTGTGCTGCATCATCCCTTCTTCTTTGGGGAAATACCGACGTAGCTTCAAGCGACATCAGGACACGGATCGCAATCCAAAGGGATTCAGGTCGATGACCTCGGTACGATACATGGGTCATGGACTCGTGGTAGACAATCCCGATGAAGTTGGAGGGAAAGAATCCCCTTTACGATCTGATATGGTTCCTTGTATTGCGGAGGGAAAAATTCCGCAACAAAAAGATTACTAAATGAGCCAAGTCAGCCCTTATGGCGTGATTTTTCTCATCTGCCATTATTACTTTCCACGAAGAGTTTGTCAACCAATTATCCCCAAATCCCGGTCCGGCAAGGATCAAGATCCGAGCCTCCCACCGTCGCCTCCACGTTCTCCTGTTTGCCCTTCCCACCATTCTTCTGCCTCAAACTTTCCTAGTCGGCGTCGGAATCCAAGCGGCTTGCAGCTTGCGTAAGTGCGAGACAGGAGATGCGCATACGGCGGCGGATAGCTCGAATGCCGGCAAGCGAGCAGGGGATCGCGGAAGGTCGGACTCCGGCAGGCCGGTTACTGGCGGAGTTCAGTATTTTGCAGTGCCTAGTGAGATTGCCTGGTAAGCATCAGTTCCCCATGAATTCGTATGTGTTTCTAGCAATCTTGCATTCTGCTTCTTGGAGTCTTGCACCTCAGTCTGGGTCAGCGTCCACCGATCGGGGTCGTGATCCGGCAATCGATCCAGCTCGACCCGGCGTCGTCCCCAACCCTCGATCGGGGTCGATCGACCCCGGGACATGGACGCGCCACCGACCCGCGAACCAGGCTACTATGGTTGGGAACTTCTTAAAGATAGCGAGAAGTGGAAGGTGATTGACAAAGAATCCCCACCGAAGAGAGGTGCACTCACCAAGATGGATGATGATGATGAAGATGACGATGGCCCAAAAACAAGAACAAGCCCGATGGAAACAAGAAGGCCAAGGACAAGATCAAGAAGGAAGCGGAGGCATCAAGCTTGCGGGACAAGCTAGATCACATGATCAAGTTCAATGAGGTATTGATGATCAAGATATTGGAGGCAAGAAAGGAGTTGGCCGAGAAGAAGGCTCAAGAGAAGCAAGAGAAGTGGCAACTACTCAAGGAGGAGACCGTGCGCAAGGCCCGCCAATGAGAGAAGAGCCATGGCCAAGCTCCCTCAGGCCTCGTTTGTTTCGTGTGGGTCGGAGGGGCTTTCAAGGGATTAACCCCGCGAGTCCAAAATCCCCACAAAACCTCGTCGACCTGTTTGGTCCGCGACGTTACATGGGCCCAACCCTCTCGCTTCCCGTTTGATCCACGTCTTCCCACGCACTTCAGAACCCTCGAGGGGGGGAGGGGGGGCTCGAGGATTTGGAGACGCCGCCGCTCGACTCGTGAAGACGCCGCCGCCGCCCGACTCCTCTCCAAGACTCCACCGCCATGCGCCTCCCCAAGATGCCGCCCGACGCCTCGACGCCGGTGTACCTCCACGGCGTACTAGACTTCTCCCCGGTGGTAAGTCCTCACCTCCCCTCCTTTCCCCTCGTCGTCTAGGGTTTTCCATCGAACATGGCTGTTGCCTCTTCCTCCCCGGCCACACGGTCTCCGAGGTGCTTGATCCCCGCCTCGTCCAAACCGGTCGTCACCAAGTCGTGGGCGACGATGTAGGGCTCGATGCCGGAGTTGCCGGACTTGTAGTAGAGGTGGAGCAGCATGGAGCAGCGTCCACATCCCTCTGCCTCTGCTGCTGCTGCACAATTCCCTTGCATCTCCATCTGCTCTCCTGTTAATTGATCGCGCCCCTGTGAGTATACTGCTCTGTTCCTCATACTGTTAATTGGTCGTGTCCCTATGTATATATCTGGTGACTGTCTGTCTAATTGTCTTCAATTCATGGATTATCATTACCTGAATTTGTCAATCACGTGTGAATGAAATTAATGGAGAAAGGATTCATTCTTCTTCAGACCCTTTTTCTTTCTTTCTGATTGAGTGAATGGATACTGGTGTGGATGTGTCTTTCTGAATGCATGTGCACTTTTAATTAATTTCCTTCTGAATAGAGACTACGGTGATCTAAATGGCTGATCGGCTTCCGTTTGTGAAACGGAATTCGGATCTTGCAACGGAGAAAGTACTTGACTTAAACATTCACTTGTAGTAATTGCACACTTCTTTCTTTGTATCTAGAGGTAAGTTTTCTTGGACTAAACAATAGTAAGCAAATTACTTGTTTCTTTTCTTCAATTTCTTGTCATATAGACATTTACTGTTTTTGTTACTTGTCATGTGGTAGTCAAGTTGTTGGTCTGATTCTTGTATTTCTTAATGTCTTTGATAGAGGTAGTTTTAATACTCTTGCTTTTTATTCTGATGGATTCTTTGGACCTATCTAGGGATATGAACCAATTGCAGTTTGTAAGCTCAAGTCTGTTCTTGATGGATGCTATTGTTCCATCAAGTCTGGATGTAATAGTGAGGTCTTTTTGATAATACATAATACATGTAACTTTTTTCATTATCACTTGCTTGCAGAGCACCCCGTCAATTTTCTAGAAGAATATTAAGTTTAAATTCCATATCTGTTTGACATGATTAATTAATCTGGTTGTTTCGTGTCTAAGCATATTTGCTTGCAAGATTTCTGCACTTATTTTTTTCCACGTACGTACTAGTATATCTTGTTGTTCATAGATAGATTACTGTATGATTTGTATATATCACTGTCTGTAGGTGACATGGAGAGATTAATTGTCTGAACTATTGTAGATGTCCTTATCATGTTGCTTAGTGGCGCCACACGTGTCCAGGTCCTCGCTATCCTCGCCAATGTTTCGTATATGAAGGGATAATCCTGCTCATTTTTGGGTATGGGAATGCTCTTGCTTTGAACGATGACTTCTAGTCGTTGCATCTGTGTGTATTTGTATGTTGTAATTCGCTGAGCGAACTGTTATGAGCAGAGTACTAGAACATCGGTTGGCCTATTTAGCTTTCTTGTACTAGTCATCTGTCTGACTTGTTGGCCTATTTAAAAAACTCATCTCCTTTTGTTTTAGTAGGCTCTTTGGCAACTAGAGAAGCAATCTGGACAAACTTTTGGCCATTCAAAAACTCGATGATCATGACATCGTAAGAGCAATTCATCTGTATGACAACATCATTCTCATCCTTGCTTGGTCTGTAAATATGTAATTGATTGTGAGCTATTGCAAAAGTACCCTGTATAGCGTTGTGTTTGGTGTTGTGAAAGATCATGTTGCTATGAAGATATTATTGGTTTCAAGTCATGCTGCTATGAGAGATTATGTTCTTGATGTGAAGAACTGCTGTCACATTTTTATTAGGTGTCATTCACAATTTTATAGCAAGTTTGTCTAGCTATGATGCTAATTAACCTGTAAAGATTGGATTTTTAACTGTTTTACACCATTTTAACTCAATAGGGCGATCTCTGCCTACCTGTTTTATATGAAGGGGATTGTGGCTGGAGAGGGATTTGACGTTTCAAGGGGATCTGAGGGGAATGAGTAGAAGAGGGGGATTCACCAAATCCCCTGAAATCCCCTCCTCCCCAAACCTCTCAAATCCACTCCTACCAAACAAAGCCTCAAGAGGAGAACAAGATCATGATCATGAATCGAAATGAGATGAATGAGGTCACCAAAGAATGGCATGATGGCAAGGTTGGAGATCTTGGAGATGAGGAGGCTAGCCGCAAGAGGCCATGCGGTGCCAAGGTTCGGCGGTGGTTCGGCAAGTGGTGGTGGCAATGGTGCGGTGAAGACTTCATCTTGTGATGATGATGACGATGGAGTGATGATGGGTGCGATATCTTTTGGGTTGTGGCGCGAAAACTATGTTCAAATGTCGCCAAAATTGTGTTTGAATTCTCGAAATTTCTGTTTTATTTGTCAAAATCGCCGTCAATTGCATTGTGTGGTTTTACGGTTTGAGGGCCGAAATCGGCAGCGTGCGGAACAGAGCCCGCAAACCAGAGCGGGTTTGCGGAACAGAGCCCCGATATTCTCTTTTACCGCTTGGGTTTGCAGGATCTGTTCGGCCGCAGCCAATTTCGGCCATTAAAATGCGCTTTTCTCGGCCCTTAACCCGGTTATAAGGGTTGCGGTTTAAGGGGTCTCCTAGAGATGCTCTTAGTCCCAAACAAGTTGGGGTAGGCTAGAGCTGAAACCCATAAGATCTCGCAACCAACTCATGGTTCTGACACATGGATATCAAGCTTCCACGCACTCTTGTCCATGGCTAGTTCTTTGGTGATACTCCGGTCCTTCCCTCTTAACGGACTCCTCCCATGTCAAGTTTGATCTACCCCAACCTGTCTTGACATTATCTGCACGCTTTAGCTGTGTGCTATGCACTGACGCTTCTGGAGGCCTGCACTGAATATGCCCAAACCATCTCAGACGATGTTGGACAAGCTTCTCTTCAATCGACGCTACCCCAACACTGTCTCGTATATCATCATTCCGGACTCGGTCCTTCCTTGTGTGGCCACACATCCATCTCAACATGCGCATCTCCGCCACACCTAACTGTTGAACATGTCGCCTTTTAGTCGGACAATACTCAGCACCATACAACATTGCAGGTCGAACCGCCATCCTATAGAACTTGCCTTTTAACTTTTGTGGCACTTTCTTGTCATAGAGGATGCCAGAAGCTTGGCGCCACTTCATCCATCCGGCTTTGATTCAATGATTCACATCTTCATTGATATCCCCATCCTTCTGTAGCATTGACCCCAAATATCCAAAGGTGTCCTTCTGAGGCACCACCTGCCCATCAAGGCTAACCTCCTCCTCCCCCTCGTGCCTAGTAGTACTGAAACGCACCTCAAGTACTCAGTTTTAGTTCTACTAAGTCTAAAACCTTTGGATTCCAAGGTTTGTCTCCATTGCTCTAACTTCCTATTAACCCCATCCGACTATCATCGACTAGCACCACATCATCCGTAAAGAACATACACCATGGGATATCTCCTTGTATATCCCTTGTGACCTCATCCATCACCAGGTCGAAAAGATAAGGGCTCAAAGCTGACACCTGGTGCAGTCCTAACCGACGCCCGCAATTCCCATCTTCTTCGTTCGCAATGGTGACGCCCACCCAGCCTTGCGACGCCTTATCACTAGTGGAAAAACGGCTAGCCACAACTTCTGTTTGTGGCGCGCCATTTTTCATCAACGCCAGCACTATTTTTTCCAAATAGTGCTGGTGTCTGCCAAATTGGTACGCCAACTATAAGTTGCTATTGCTGACGCTGGCAATACATCCTACGCCACTACTATGCGGGCCCAGTTGTCGTGACCAGTTGCAGCATATTGGTGTCGTGTGATTTATAAACACGCCATAAATACTTTACATTGTGTTGTCGTGTCTTCGCCCGAAACACCAGCACTAAGTTGTGCCTATATATATGTTGGCAGCCCCTTCTTTTCACATTCACTTCCATTCTCCACAAAATTCTACTCCCTCTTAGTCGGCTGCTTTGGTGACAATGGACCCAGCGGAGCTTGTCGAATCGGCACGAGCCACCCATTCGAGCCCACGTCGGCGTGGCTCGCAAGTTTGGGACTCCACCGCCTTGGCCGAGCTCTCATCGGGCCCCGTTAGCCACGACATGCGCTCGTCACGGCCAATGCGGCCAGCCCTGTCTGGCGAATCATGCCGCTGCGCGACGTCCCTTCGATGATCCGGCAGCTATGCCACCGGCGCCGAAGCTGCCAGGAATCGAGCGAGGGCACCTGTGCTGCTTTTTTGCGGTTGTGGACGCCCTGCTAATAAGCATATGTCGCACACACAAAGTAATCCAGAGCGAGAGTTCTACATCTGCGGTAACCGTGGAAAGGTACGTAATATATATGACAGAAAATACCTCGATATTCTGCTAATTTGCACAATTCTCGCGATCATTAATATGTGTGTGTGTGTGTGTGTATTGTGATCCATAGGCGTCAGGGACAAAATATTGCTACACATGGATATGAGTGAGTTGCTCGAGTACTCCATTGGTGAACTAAGACAAGCTGAAGACTGATGTGATGCGCGGCCAAATCCAAAAATTCAAGATGCTTCGATATGCCCTTTTAGCTAGTGTTATGCTTGGCCTCGTTCTCCCTGCTGGATCGGTGGCAGCTTTTTTTCTCATGGGAATCATTACACTGATGATGTTCTTAGTCTAAGATCAAGAGTGTGTACACTGTAGTACTAGAAGTTTATATATATGTGTGTGTGTGTGTGTGTGTGTGTGTGTTATTATTTTCATCCTTCAACTATTATGTATCTATGCTAGATTAATGAGATCGATTGATGCTGGAAAATAAAACAATAAATAATAAAGAATAGGAAAATAAAACAATAAAATAATAAACAATAGGAAAATAAAACAATAAAATAATTAGTAAAAATAACAATATAATAAACAATAGGAAAATAAAACAATAAAATAATAAACTAAACATCCATATACATATAAAAAACAATATGTGTAGAAGATAGTAATGGCGTTGGCCTCGTAGGCCAATGCCAGCAATTACCCCACAGCCGCAATTACCCCACCGCCCTCCGCAGGAGATATTGATTAAATTACACCCCCCCCCCAACACCCACACCGTCGATCCCCATTAAATCACCGCCGCCCCCATCGCCCTCGCCTCCCCTGCTTCCACCGCCTCCGCCTCCACCGCCGAAGTCCCCATTGCCGTCGCCTCCACCGCCGAAGTCCCCGTCGCCGTCGTCGTCGCCTCCGCATCCACTCCTCGCCGTCTACCGCCGCCGCTAGTGAGTTCTACTTAGTGTAGTGTAATAGTAGTGTAGAAAATTATCGAATTTTGTGTATACGAGTAGTGTAAAATTTTAGTGTAGTTGTAGACTATGATTTTAGATAGTGTAATTTATTAAATTTCTAGTAGTGTACTTGTGGTGAAATAATGTAGTGTAGTTGTAGACTATGATTTTAGATAGTGTAATTTTATTGTATTTCTAGTAGTGTACTTGTGGTGAAAGAATGTATAGTGTAGTTGTAGACTATTGTATTTCTCGTTAATATGCCCATTTTTTACTAACTTGTTTAGTTATATATATATGCATCGTCACAGATGGCACCGAAGTTTCGTGGTGTGCGACAAAAGGGAAATAAGAACTATGCCACCATTAGGAAGGACAATGTCGTCCACGAACTTGGCCATTGGGACACCACGGAGTTAGCGGCGCGCGCTTATGATGCCATGGCAGGAGAGTTCTTTCAGGAAGGGGCGAATCTGAACTTCCCTGAGTGTCGTGAGTTCGCGATGTTCCTCGCGCCTAAGGACATGAGGATATGCACTAGGGTTGAGGAGAAGGAGAGCAAAGAGGCCGAGATGTAGTTCTTCGACCCATTGGTGAGCGAGCTTGCGAGAGATGACAAACTCGTGGAGGCCAACAAGATGATGTTACTTCAGTATGCAGCCAGGAAGAGCGCAGAGGAGGATGCCTTGGAGCGTGAGGAGGGTCAGCAGGGGTGTCGTCGTAGGTCGACTAGGCACGACCACGAGGCCGGTCCCTCTGGCCACTAGCTTAGCGCGCGCTACCTATTTCATATGAACTGTTTAACTTTATGCATGTTTTATGTTTGAACTACGCATGGTTTGTAGAACTGTTTTATTACAAGTACGTATGTGTTAATAACTAGTGGGCGGATAGCGCTGGTTTCGTACTAACTGCTTATTATGTTGCATTATATTTGTGTGCATCTTAATTATGTATGCTTATTTTTCTCAACTTCATGCATGAAAGCAGTAGATGGATGCCCCATGTGAGACCTGTGGTTCGGTGAGATGCCGAAGGGATAAGAAGTTCTTCATAGATCAGCCGAATGACTTCCTCACTAGGACGGTATGTTTTAGTTGAACATGTTTTGATTGAGTTTCATGCATGACAAGACAATTGTGTAACTAGCTAGTTACTTCTTTCTTTCAATTTTGCTCAGGTCATCCCTTGCAGGGCAAGGCATGACTTCTTAGAGAAGTTTAAAGTTCCAGTTGATGCCACCATCACATTCTAGTGCACCCTCATGAAGATGCTGACGGCCCAAAAATTCAATTGTCTTGTCACTAACGATGCAAACTGCACCTGCTTTGGTTGCCCTGGTTGGAAAGCCCTTGCAGATGCTTACAAGATGGAAGCTGGGGAGAGAGCCACGTTGACATCCCTCCGCACCCCCTCTGCTCACCGATCTTTTAATACCCGTTGATCCCTGCCGATAACATTCCCCCTAGCTGTGCAGAGGTGTTGCTCCTGTTCAGTGTGGAAGTGATGGAAACAACGACAGAGATAGATCTGCCATAAGTAAAATTAGCAATCAAACAAATGGGAACTAGCATGGCAGGTAATATTGAGATAATGAAGCAGCACAAAGGTTGTGGAGGAGCAACTCCACCTTGCTGCTATATGTTAGACCTTTGAACCTGAGCATTGATAGTTGTGGATGACACTAGGAGAGTTGGGACAATTTTCGTTGGTTTATTTCTTACACAATGCCATGCCAACCTGAGGGGTTGGGGTTACATACTTATAGGCTGCTAGCCAGCCAAGCATATGCTGAGATGCTACTAAGATGCCAGTCTAAGATGCTAGTCTAAGATGCCAGTCTAAGATGCTATCCTAACTGCCAGTCCTTGATGGTCAGGAACTCTATCCTAACTGCCACAAGGACCATGTGCTGCAGCCCCACAACGACCCTAGTACACAGACTTATCCAACATTCTCCCCCTAAGTCTTGTACGTCGTCTTGTGGGAGTGTTGAATCATCCCGATCCTGGAGCAAAGCTCGAGGAACTTGACCCTCCCAAGAGGCTTGGTGAGCAGGTCTGCGAGCCGATCCTTGGTGTTGATGTAGCTCGCCTCGATGCTCCCTTCTTCCACACAGCTGCAGATGAAGTGGTACCTCAGCCGGATGTGCTTGCTCCGTTCGTGGAACACGGGGTTCTTTGCCAGGGCCAGGGCGGACTTGCTGTCCACCAGGAGCTGCACCGTTCTGGTGTCTTGAACGAGAAGATCACCAAGCAGTCGAGCGAGCCAAAGCGCTTGAGTGCAGGCGGTGGAGGCCGCTATGTACTCAGCCTCACAGCTAGACAGGGCCACCACCTGCTGCTTGACTGATTGCCAGCTCACGAGACACTTGCCGAGGAAGAGGATCTCGCTCGTGCTCTTGCTGGTGTCGATGTCGCCGGCGTGGTCGCTGTCGCTGTACGCGACGAAGTGTGCTGCCCCCGGACACCTAGGGTAGTGGAGGCCGTGGTCGAGGGTCCCTGCTATGTAGCGGATGATCCTCTTCACTGCCTGCTGGTGTTCCGACGTCGGTCGCTCCATGAACCGACTGACATAGCCGACGGAGAATGCTAGGTCCGGCCGTGTGTGGGTGAGGTAGCGAAGGCTCCCCACAAGGCGTCGGTACTGCGTAGCATCCACTTCCTCCGTCGTGCTGTCGCGGCTCAATTTCAGCCTCTCCTCCATCGGAGTGAGAGCTGGATGGCAGCCGGTGAGCCCAGCTAGCTCAACGATGCGCTTGGCATAGGCGGACTGTCGAAGCGCGATCCCGGAGTGATCCTGGTGCACCTCAATCCCTAGATAGAAGGAGAGGAGCCCTAGATCACTCATCTGGAAGGTGGCCTTCATGTCTTCCTTGAATGTCGCCACCTCTGCATCTTTGGTGCCGGTGATCACCAAGTCGTCAACATAGACGCCCACCGGCAGGGCATTTCCTCCACTGCCCCGTCGGTAGACAGCGGCCTCATGCGGGCTTTACTCGAAGCCCATCTTCTTCAGCATGGAGTCCAGCTTGGCGTTCCACGCCCTAGGTGCCTGCCGTAGGCCATAGAGGGCCTTGCGCAGGCAGAGTACCTTGCCCTCCTGGCCGGGAATCGCAAAACGCGGTGGCTGATGCACGTAGACTTCCTCCTTCAAGTCACCGTTGAGGAATGCCGACTTGACATCCATGTGATGGACACGCCAGCCCTCCTGGGCAGCTAGCGCAAGGAGAAGTCGCACGGACTCCATCCGTGCCACTGGAGTGAAGGCGTCGTCGAAGTCGACTCCTTCCTGCTGCAAGAAGCCTCAGGCCACCAGGCGAGCCTTGTGCTTGATGATGGCGCCGGCTCCATCCCTCTTCAGCTTGAACACCCACTTAAGGGTGATTGCGTGGTGACCACGAGGGAGGTCAGCGAGCTCCCAGGTGCGGTTTTGCTCGACCGCATCCATCTCCAACTGCATCGCGGCGCGCCATGCCGCATCTCTCTCGGCCTCTACAAAGCACCGTGGTTCGCCGTCCTCACACGCGAGTTGTAGCTGCGCCTCCAGGTCACGTGGCATCAGTCCCGGCACCGGCTGGTCGCCGAGTAGGTCATCCATCGTGCGATACCGCAGCTTTTCGCCTCCATACCACGCGTCGACCCGCTCCTCGTCGTGAGTGAGCGGGGAAGCAAACTTCATCGGGTTGTGCTCTGCGTGAGCTGGTGCTGATGAAGATGAACCCGGAGTGGTGACCGCCGGGGCTGGAGTATGCGGCGTCGCCAGTTGTGGTGCCGTCGGCGTAGCGGGCACCGGAGTCGATGTAGTTTTGGGGGCCGGGGTAGACGTGCCCGGCGGAGAGGAGCTGCTTGCTCCCCCGGCTTCCTTGAAGTGAGCGTACTCGACAATGAAGTCGTCATACGTCGGCGTCGCGCCGTCGTCCACCGCCTTGTCCCATTGCCACCCTCGCCCTTCGTTGAACACGACGTCTCGCGCCGTGCGCACACGCTGTGTCTTTGGGTCGAGGATGCGGTAGGCCTTTGAGCCCTCCGCGTAGCCGATGAAGACTCCCGGAGTGCTCCTGTCGTCGAGCTTGCCGATGTGCAGGAAAGACCGATCGCGAAGTTCCTTCCTAGCTTGGCCTCCACGGTCCCTCTTATCTTTACCGTTCGTTTGCCTCAGGATTTGTGCAGGAAAGCAGAATCACGAGCGCGCAGCTGTTCGCTGCACTTTCATTAGCTGATGCGGTCCAGTCTTGTCATGTCCGTGAACTGAAACGTTGCTGCAGCAGCAGGCTTTCTTGCTATGAGACAAACTCATACTAGTTGACCTGATGTCCAGCATCAAGCTCCCATGCAAGTTGCAACTATTATAATACTTTTGTACTAGAGTATCACATTCTATAGAAAAGAAAAACACATTTCTTCATTCTTTTGTACGAGAAGTTGGACTAGGTTATCATCTGAATATTTTGTTGCAAATTACAATGAGGAAAAAAGTTTCATGTTGACAATCAAATGTCTACCTCTACATCTCTCACCACATGCCCGAATAGAAATTATAAATTATATGCTTAATATATGATGTACTGAATTTATATGCTAAATAGAAATTATAAAATCCCCACAATTTATTGTGTCAAATATATGATGCAATACCAACTCTCTCTCTACATATCTCTCTCGGAGGGAGGAGGCAAGGGATATAAGGCAGCAGTAATTTTGAGACCATGATTTTTTTCTAGATGACGATGTGGCTTCTCATGTGGTTCACAGAGGATCCCGCTGAAACGTTATTAGGATCAACTCCATTTATTACTGCGTGATGGAATCCACGGGTCCAAACAACACAAGAATGGACAAAAGCATGCCAGACTAGTCTGACGGACCCGTCATGTCGTGTACAGTACCCTGACTCGCGCCAGACCATTAAGCGCTGAGCGCCAGACACAGCTTCTAAACTTCCGTTCCTGGGCACACATCTCTATGCATCGAGGCCCATATTGAACGCCTAAGATAGTGGGTACCGCGTAGCTCGCGCTACAAAAAACCGCTCTCAAGACCGATCTGATAGGAAGAGGAGATATAATATACTTAACATTAACAAGCCTTGAAGTTTGGGGTTGTAACTTAAACTCGGCATTGAGTTCAGGATTGTAATGTGCACTTCCCTCAACAATACTCCCTCCATAAAGATCTAAACGCTCTTATATTTCTTTAGAGGGAGTACAAGTCTAACTGTGTTACAGGCGCAATCTCAGGACGATCGCAAATTCAGCCTGTGTGTATTCCGGCAGTGGTTGGACAAAAAGAATGCGGGTCAGGTGTGCGCAGCAATTGTACACAACTAACATAAAGAGTCCACTGTTCACCTGCAGCCTATCATTGCCAACGCTAATTTTCAGTTAAGCAAAACTTCATGCCAGGCTAACTACCACATGGAACAAAACTAATCTCACCATTTGCATCATAGAAACAATCCAAGCACATAAGGACCAAAAGGGACTACCCATAAAGCATCAGGCTGAACCAACAGCATGTATAAATCAGGAATAACCTCCACGCGTATATGGATAATTGGAGATCATGGACGGCTCACCTTCTTGACGGCGAGGGAATGGGACGTGCGCATGGGGTCGCTGCTCACACGCTCAAACACGGCCAGATCTCGGAGCCGCTCCCTCTGCGCTCTCTCTGTAGCTGCAACAGAAACATTAGCAACAATGAGTTTAAACGTCAACCAATTGATGAAGCTAGACCACTGATCGCGTAATTTCGTCGAACAGATGGTGCGCGTCAGCTCCGCGAGAACCCGGTGGGGAGCTTCGGTTCTCCGAACAGGTCAACGGCTCCGTGCAGGCTGAGAGAAATTGGACGAAGGGTGTTACCCGGGCACATGTCGGGACAGGTGCCCACGATCGGCTGGGCGTCGCTGGGGATGACCGCGGCGGCGGGGGCGGTGGAGGGAGGAGGTTGTGTGGAGGGGCGGCCGCGGTCTTCACACCGGCCCGGCCATCCTCGGCCTCGGGCGTTGCCGCGCGCGTAGCTCCGGCCCCGATTGCCCGCCCCGTCGCGCCGATCCATGCTCGGTTGAGAAGGAGCTTCGCCCCGTGCCGCGATCTCGGGGATAGCTCGGTAATTTGTCACCCATGGAAACGCGACGCTGGCTGAGGGCAGCGTGTTTGGTTCAGGGGAATTAGAGATGTCGAATGAGAATTAAGGAGTAAGGAGATTAAAAAATCACTGTTTGATTAGAGGGAATGGGAGTTTAAGTGGGAAGAGGACTGGGAGTTGGGAAGCCAATTTCCATCGATTTTTTTCCAGGGAGTACCTTGTTAATTCGTGAGGAGAGTTTATCCCACGTCAATTTCCATCATATGCCAAACAAGAGAATGGGAGTAAAAATCTACTTCTCATGCCTAATCCCTTCACAAACACTCTTGTGCAAACTCCCATTCCCTTGCCCAAGTGTTTACCAAACAGGCTGTGGTTGATAAGACAATCTTATCTTAAGTCTTGCATGTAATTTAGAGATGACAAAAAAGTATGTCTATAATGGGTTATATCTTAGCCTTATCTTCAATAACTAGCAATTCCTTGAAACATGGTGAGACAAATTATGCTAAAAGATCATTTCTTGTCTTATTTTAAATAAGAGAAGACAAGTCTTTTCTTACGAGTTCTCTCTCCTTCACCTCATTATTTATCCTACGTGGCACTCCTAAGATAGCATTATTGTACATGCACTGAGTGTAGTGTGTGGTTGCGACGAAAACTCGCTGGCGCGGACGAGCTTTTTCTCGAGTACCATGAGTGTGTGTACTGCTCTCTATTTCTAATTTCTAATGTTTGAGTTGGTTCAATAGTATTCATGGTTTATTTTCGTTTCATCATTTTCAACCATTTTATTTCGCTGGTTTTTTTCGTCCTTTCCCTACTCTATTTGTTTAGTTTCGCATGTCCTATCACACAACGAAAAAAATCTGAACAGATCAGAACTTTTCATACCGACGTAAGTTATTTAAGTAATATCTTTATGTGAAAGAATCAATCACGATCAATCTCTAAAAATCAAATTTAAATTAATTACCTTAAATCGTTTCATCACATTAATTTTTTTTCGCGAATACGCTAAGGATGCGTATCTTTGCATTGATAGAAGGAGAGTGTTTACAGCATGAGATTAGGATGACCCACTATGCCATGTACACAAAAGGGAGGCATGGAAGTGGACGTCGAGCAAACAGACGGGGTTGCTCATCCCCAAGAAAACTCAAGCCTATCGCTCAGGGATGATGTTGGTGATCGCGGCGGCGCCGTCCTGGGCCCAGAGGCGCGCTTCGTCCTTGATGGTGGAGCACAGGTGGGAGACAGAGGGTCAGTCCCCGTCGAAGGTGCATCTGTTCCTATGCTTCCAGATCCACCAAGCGGTGAGGATGATGAGGGAGGATAGTCCTTTTCGCATGGCCGCGGGCGCGAGAGCACAAGAGGAGGCCCACCAGGTAAGGAAGTCGGTGTCTCCGGTCGGCAGATCAGCGGGGAAGCGAGCCCAAGCAAGAACATCGTACCACACCTGGCGGGAGAAGGAGCAGCCAGCCAGCAGGTGTTGCATCATCTCATCTTCTTGGTCGCAGAGGGCACAGGCGGGCTCATGGGGCAGGCCATGTCTCGCGAGATGTTCGGCCGTCCAGCACCTATCTTGGAGGGCAAGCCACATGAAGAACTTGACGTGAAGCGGAGCCCATGATTTCCACGTGAGCTTCCAGTGTGGTTCCTCACAGGCACCACGGAAAAGGGCCTGGTAGCACGAGCTGGCAGAATAGGTGCCTGAAGAGGTCCAGCGCCAACGGATGGTGTCCGGAGAGTCGGTAAGCTGAAAGTGCCGAAGCGCCCGCCAAAGCTGCACATACTGCACCATGGCCTTCGGATCGAGAGCGTCGTGGATGTCATGAACCCAGGAGCGTTGGGATAGACCATCTCGGACCGTGCGAATCTTGCGCCATCTCTTCGGGATCAGTTGAAAGAGCTGAGGAGCGATCTCGGAGACTGAATGACCGGCAATCCAGTGGTCAGTCCAGAACATGCACTTGTCACCTCGGCCAACGCTCCAAGTGGTCGAGGCACGGAAGATGGCGCCGACAGTGGCATCGTGCCGGATATGCAAGTGGCTCCAGGGGCGCGAGGGATCGGTGCCCTGAAGCCAAAGCCAGCGCGCACGGAGGGCGATGCCCACACGCTGTAGGTCGCGAACCCCCAGCCCGCCAAGATGAATAGGCCGGCAAACTCGCTGCCAGTTGACCATACATTGACCGCCATTGGCATCCTTGCATCCGGCCCAGAGGAATCCACGGATGATGCGCTTGACCTTCTTGAGAATGGTATGGTTGAAGGCGATGGCCGTGAGGAAGTGAGTAGGGATAGCGCAAAGGACATGGCGAACGAGAGCCAGCCGGTCACCACGAGAGAGCATGGATGCGCGCCATGTAGATAACTTCCGCTCGAGCTTGAGCACGATGGGCAGCAGGCTGGACGAAGACGGCTTGCGGATTGAGAGAGGTAGACCCAGGTATTGCACAGGGAACTGCGTTACGGGGCAGTTCATCACATTAATTAGAAAACAAATAACCAATTTTAAGAAATCTCATTATTAAAGCATTTATGTACCTACTTAATTTGTAATGGAACATTATCTTATTATTAAAGTATTTATATACCTATTTAATTTGTAATCGAATATTATCCAATGGCAGCAAACAAATGTGGACGCCTAATCTCATTTCCGTCGTCCTGCCCTACCGCTCGAAGAGTCCGAGCGCCGACACCACCACGTAGCCTCGTGCCCTACCCCATCCCGTATTCCTCCCTCTCCCTTACTCTCTGTCTCTCATGCACGCTCACGCAGGGGATGGCCGCTCGGTCGCTCCCTGTTGGGGAACGTAGCAATTTCAAAAAAATTCCTACGCACACGCAAGATCATGGTGATGCATAGAAACGAGAGGGGAGAGTGTTGTCCACGTACCCTCGTAGACTGAAAGCGGAAGCGTTATAACAACGCGGTTGATGTAGTCGTACGTCTTCATGGCCCGACCGATCAAGCACCGAAACTACGGCACCTCCGAGTTCTAGCACACGTTCAGCTCGATGACGATCCCCGAACTCCGATCCAGCAGAATGTCGGGGAAGAGTTCCGTCAGCATGACGGCGTGGTGACGATCTTGATGTTCTACCGTCGCAGGGCTTCGCCTAAGCACCGCTACAATATTATCGAGGATTATGGTGGAGGGAGGGCACCGCACACGGCTAAGAGATCAATGATCAATTGTTGTGTCTCTGGGGTGCCCCCTGCCCCCGTATATAAAGGAGCAAGGGGGGAGGCGGCCGGCCTAGGAGGAGGGTGCGCCAAGGGGGGAGTCCTACTCCCGGAGTAGGACTCCTCCTTCCCTTGCTGGAGTAGGAGAGAAGGAAAGAGGGGGAGAGGAACAAGGAAAGGGGCTGCACCCCTTGTCCAATTCGGACCAGAGGGGGGGCGTGTGCCTCCTTCCTTTTGGCCTCTCTCCTCTATTCCTGTATGGCCCAATAAGGCCCATATACTCCCCGGCGAATTCCCGTAACTCTCCGGTACTCCGAAAAATACCCGAATCACTCGGAACCTTTCCGATGTCCGAATATAGTCGTTGAATATATCGATCTTTACGTCTCGACCATTTTGAGACTCCTCGTCATGTCCCCGATCTCATCCGGGACTCCGAACTCCTTCGGTACATCAAAACTCATAAACTCATAATATAACTGTCATCGAAACCTTAAGCGTGCAGACCCTAAGGGTTCGAGAACAATGTAGACATGACCGAGACACGTCTCCGGTCAATAACCAATAGCAGAACCTGGATGCTCATATTGGCTCCCAATATTCTACGAAGATCTTTATCGGTCAAACCGCATAACAACATACGTTGTTCCCTTTGTCATCGGTATGTTACTTGCCCGAGATTCGATCGTCGGTATCTCAATACCTAGTTCAATCTCGTTATCGGCAAGTCTCTTTACTCGTTCCGTAACACATCATCCCGCAACTAACTCATTAGTTGCAATGCTTGCAAGGCTTAAGTGATATGCATTATCGAGAGGGCCCAGAGATACCTCTCCGACAATCGGAGTGACAAATCCTAATCTCGAAATACGCCAACCCAATAAGTACCTTCGGAGACACCTGTAGAGCACATTTATAATCACCCAGTTACGTTGTGGTGTTTGGTGGCACACAAAGTGTTCCTCCAGTAAACGGGAGTTGCATAATCTCATAGTCATAGGAACATGTATAAGTCATGAAGAAAGCAATAGCAACAAACTAAACGATCAAGTGCTAAGCTAACGAAATGGGTCAAGTCAATCACATCATTCTCCTAATGATGTGATCCCGTTAATCAAATGACAACTCATGTCTATGGTTAGGAAACATAACCATCTTTGATCAATGAGCTAGTCAAGTAGAGGTATACTAGTGACACTCTGTTTGTCTATGTATTCACACATGTATCATGTTTCCGGTTAATACAATTCTAGCATGAATAATAAACATTTATCATGATATGAGGAAATAAATAATAACTTTATTATTGCCTCTAGGGCATATTTCCTTCAGTCTCCCACTTGCACTAGAGTCAATAATCTAGTTCACATCGCCATGTGATTTAATACCAATAGTTCACATCACCATGTGATTAACACCCATAGTTCACATCGACATGTGACCAACACCCAAAGGGTTTACTAGAGTCAATAATCTAGTTCACATCGCTACGTGATTAACACCCAAAGAGTACTAAAGCGTGATCATGTTTTGCTTGTGAGAGAAGTTTAGTCAACGGGCCTGCCACATTCAGATCCGTACGTATTTTGCAAATTTCTATGTCAACAATGCTCTGCACGGAGCTACTCTAGCTAATTGCTCCCACTTCCAATATATATCCAGATTGAGACTTAGAGTCATCTGGATCAGTGTCAAAACTTGCATCGACGTAACCCTTTGCGATGAACCTTTTGTCACCTCCATAATCGAGAAACATATACCTATTCCACTAAGGATAATTTTGACCAATGTCCAGTGATCTACTCCTAGATCACTATTGTACTCCCTTGCCAAACTCAGGGCAGGGTATACAATAGGTCTGGTACACAGCATGGCATACTTTATAGAACCTATGGCTGAGGCATAAGGAATGACTTTCATTCTCTCTCTATCTTGTGCCGTGGTCGGGTTTTGAGTCTTACTCAACTTCACACCTTGTAACACAGGCAAGAACTCCTTTTTGACTGTTCCATTTTGAACTACTTCAAAATCTTGTCAAGGTATGTACTCATTGAAAAACTTATCAAGCGTCTTGATCTATCTCTATAGATCTTGATGCTCAATATGTAAGCAACTTCACCGAGGTCTTTCTTTGAAAAACTCCTTTCAAACATTCCTTTATGCTTTGCAGAATAATTCTACATTATCTACGATCAACAATATGTCATTCACATATACTTATCAGAAATGTTGTGGTGCTCCCACTTACTTTCTTGTAAATACAGGCTTCACCACAAGTCTGTATAAAACTATATGCTTTGATCAACTTATCAAAGCGTATATTCCAACTCTAAGATGCTTGCACCAGTCCATAGATGGATCGCTGGAGCTTGCATATTTTGTTAGTACCTTTAGGATTGACAAAACCTTCTGGTTGCATCATATACAACTCTTCTTTAATAAATCCATTGAGGAATGCAGTTTTGTTTATCCATTTGCCAGATTTCATAAAATGCGGCAATTTCTAACATGATTCAGACAGACTTAAGCATAGATACGAGTGAGAAACTCTCATCGTAGTCAACACCTTGAACTTGTCGAAAACCTTTTTGCGACAATTCTAGCTTTCTAGATAGTAACACTACTATCAACGTCCGTCTTCCTCTTGAAAATCCATTTATTCTCAATGGCTCGCCGATCAATGGGCAAGTCAATCAAAGTCCATACTTTGTTCTTATATATATGGATCCCATCTCAGATTTCATGGCCTTAAACCATTTTGCGGAATCTGGGCTCATCATCGCTTCCTCATAGTTCGTAGGTTCGTCATGGTCAAGTAACATGACCTCCAGAATAGGATTACCGTACCACTCTGGTGCGGATCTCACTCTGGTTGATCTACAAAGTTCTGTAGTAACTTGATCTGAAGTTTCATGATCATCATCATTAACTTCCTCTCTTTTTGGTGTAGACATCACTGGAACTGATTTCTGTGATGAACTATTTTCCAATTCGGGAGAAGGTAAAGTTACCTTATCAAGTTCCACTTTCCTCCCACTCACTTCTTTCGAGAGAAACTCCTTCTCTAGAAAGGATCCATTCTCAGCAACGAATGTCTTGCCTTCGGATCTATGATAGAAGGTGTACCCAACAATTTCTTTTGGGTATCCTATGAAGATTTACTTCTCCGATTTGGGTTCGAGCTTATCATGTTGAAACTTTTTCACATAAGCATCGCAGTCCCAAACTTTAAGAAACGACATCCTAGGTTTCTTGCCAAACCATAGTTCATACGGTGTCGTCTCAACGGATTTAGATGGTGCCCTATTTAACGTGAATGCAGTTGTCTCTAATGCATAACCCCAAAACGATAGTGGTAGATTGGTAAGAGACATCATAGGTCGCACCATATCTAATAAAGTACGGTTATGACGGTCGGACACACCATTACACTGTGGTGTTCCAGGTGGCGTGAGTAGTGAAACTATTTCCCATTGTTTTAACTGAAGGCCAAACTCTTAACTCAAATATTTTACCTCTGCGATCATATCGTAGAAACTTTTATTTTCTTGTTATGATGATTCTTCACTTCACTCTGGAATTCTTTGAACTTTTCAAATGTTTCAGACTTGTGTTTCATTAAGTAGATATACCCATATCTGCTCAAATCATCTATGAAGGTCAGAAAATAACGATACTTGCTGTGAGCCTTAGCACTCATCGACCGCATACATCAGTATGTATTATTTCCAATAAGTCAGTTGCTCGCTCCATTGTTCCAGAGAACGGAGTCTTAGTCATCTTGCCCATGAGGCATGGTTCGCAAGCATCAAGTGATTCATAATCAAGTGATTCCAAAATTCCATCAGCATGGAGTTTCTTCATGCACTTTGCACTATCATTATTAACTTTGCATCTTTTGGTTTCAATATTATGAATATGTGTATCACTACGATCGAGATCCAACGAACCATTTTCATTGGGTGTGTAACCATATAAGGTTTTATTCATGTAAACAGAACAACAATTTATTCTCTTACTTAAATGAATAACCGTATTGCAATAAACATGATCAAATCATATTCATACTCAACGCAAACACCAAATAACACTTATTTAGGTTCAACACTAATTCCAAAAGTATAGGAAGTGTGCGATGATGATCATATCAATCTTGGAACCACTTCCAACACACATTGTCACTTCACCCTTAACTAGTCTCTGTTCATTCTGCAACTCCCGTTTCGAGTTACTACTCTTAGCAACTGAACCAGTATCAAATACCGAGGGGTTGCTACGAACACTAGTGAAATACACATCAATAATCTGTATATCAAATATACCTTTGTTCACTTTGCCATCCTTCTTATCCACCAAATACTTGGGGCAGTTCCGCTTCCAGTGACCAGTCTCTTTGCAGTAGAAGTACTTAGTCTCAGGCTTAGGACCAGACTTGGGCTTCTTCACTTGAGCAGCAACTTGCTTGCCGTTCTTCTTGAAGTTCCCCTTCTTCCCTTTGTCCTTTTCTTGAAACTAGTGGTCTTGTCTACCATCAACACTTGATATTTTTCTTGATTTCTACCTTCGTTGATTTCAGCATTACGAAGAGCTTGGGAATCGTTTCCGTTATCCCTTGCATATCATAGTTCATCACGAAGTTCTACTAACTTGGTGATGGTGACTAGAGAATTCTGCCAATCACTGTCTTATCTGGAAGATTAACTCCCACTTGATTCAAGCGATTGTAGTACCCAGACAATCTGAGCACATGCTCACTGCTTGAGCTATTCTCCTCCATCTTTTAGCTATAGAACTTGTTGGAGACTTCATATCTCTCAACTCGGGTATTTGCTTGAAATATTAACTTCAACTTCTGGAACATCTCATATGGTCCATGACGTTCAAAACGTCTTTGAAGTCCCGATTCTAAGACGTTAAGCATGGTGCACTAAACTATCAAGTAGTCATCATATTGAGCTAGCCAAACGTTCAGAACGTCCGCATCTGCTCCTGCAATAGGTCTGTCACCTAGCGGTGCATTAAGTACATAATTCTTTTGTGCAGCAATGAGGATAATCCTCAGATCACGGATCCAATCCGCATCATTTCTACTAACATTTTCAACTTAGTTTTCTCTAGGAACATATAAAAATTAAACGGGGAGCAACATCGCGAGCTATTGATCTACAACATAGATATGCTAATACTACCAGGACTAAGTTCATGATAAATTAAAGTTCAATTAATCATATTACTCAAGAACTCCCACTTAGACAGACATCCCTCTAATCTTCTAAGTGATCACGTGATCCATATCAACTAAACCATGTCCGATCATCACGTGAGATGGAGTAGTTTCAATGGTGAACATCACTATGTTGATCATATCTACTATATGATTCACGCTCGACCTTTCGGTCTCCGTGTTTCGAGGCCATATCTGTTATATGCTAGGCTCGTCAAGTTTAACCTGAGTATTCCGCGTGTGCAACTGTTTTGCACCCGTTGTATTTGAACGTAGAGCCTATCACACCCGATCATCACGTGGTGTCTCAGCACGAAGAACTTTCGCAACGGTGCATACTCAGGGAGAACACTTGTACCTTGATAATTAGTGAGAGATCATCTTATAAAGCTACCGTCGAACTAAGCAAAATAAGATGTATAAAAGATAAATATCACATGCAATCAAAATATGTGACATGATATGGCCATCATCATCTTGTGCCTTTGATCTCCATCTCCAAAGCATCGTCATGATCTCCATCGTCACCGGCATGACACCATGATCTCCATCATCTTGATCTATATCAATGTGTCATCACATGGTTGTCTTGCCAACAATTGCTCTTGCAACTATTGCTATCGCATAGGGATAAAGTAAAGCAATTATTTGGCGCTTGCATCTTATGCAATAGAGAGATAACCATAAGGCTTCCGCCTGTTGCCGATAACTTCAACAAAACATGATCATCTCATACAACAACTTATATCTCATCACGTCTTGACCATATCACATCACAACATGCCCTGCAAAAAAAAGTTAGACGTCCTCTACTTTGTTGCTGCAAGTTTTACGTGGCTGCTACGGGCTGAGCAAGAACCGTTCTTACCTACGCATCAAAACCACAATGATAGTTTGTCAAGTTGGTGCTGTTTTAACCTTCGCAAGGACCGGGCGTAGCCACACTCGGTTCAACTAAAGTTGGAGAAACTAACACCCGCTAGTCACCTGTGTGCATAGCACGGCGGTAAAACCAGTCTCGCATAAGCGTACGCGTAATGTCGGTCCGGGCCGCTTCATCCAACAATACCGCCGAACCAAAGTATGGCATGCTGGTAAGCAGTATGACTTATATCGCCCACAATTCACTTGTGTTCTACTCGTGCATATTGCATCAACGCATAAAACCTAGGCTCGGATGCCACTGTTGGGGAACGTAGAAATTTCAAAAAAAATTCCTACGCACACGCAAGATCATGGTGATGCATAGCAACGAGAGGGGAGAGTGTTGTCCACGTACCCTCGTAGACTGAAAGCGGAAGCGTTATAACAACGCGGTTGATGTAGTCGTACGTCTTCACGGCCCGACCGATCAAGCACCGAAACTACGACACCTCCGAGTTCTAGCACACGTTCAGCTCGATGACGATCCTCGAACTCCAATCCAGCAGAATGTCAGGGAAGAGTTCCGTCAGCACGACGGCGTGGTGACGATCTTGATGTTCTACCGTCGCAGGGCTTCGCCTAAGCACCGCTACAATATTATCGAGGATTATGGTGGAGGGGGGCACCGCACACGGCTAAGAGATTAATGATCAATTGTTGTGTCTCTGGGATGCCCCTTGCCCCCGTATATAAAGGAGCAAGGGGGAAGGCGGCCGTCCTAGGAGGAGGGCGCGCCAAGGGGGGAGTCCTACTCCCACCCGGAGTAGGACTCCTCCTTCCCTTGTTGGAGTAGGAGAGAAGGAAAGAGGGGGAGAGGAACAAGGAAAAGGGGGCTGCACCCCTTGTCCAATTCGGACCAGAGGGGGGGGCGCACACCTCCTTCCTTTTGGCCTCTCTCCTCTATTCCCGTATGGCCCAATAAGGCCCATATACTCCCCAGCGAATTCCCGTAACTCTCCGGTACTCCGAAAAATACCCGAATCACTCGAAACCTTTCCGATGTCCGAATATAGTCGTCCAATATACCGATCTTTATGTCTCGACCATTTCGAGACTCCTCAGCATGTCTCCGATCTCATCCGGGACTCCGAACTCCTTCGGTACATCAAAACTCATAAACTCATAATATAACTGTCATCGAAACCTTAAGCGTGGGGACCCTACGGGTTCGAGAACAATGTAGACATGACCGAGACACGTCTCCGATCAATAACCAATAGCGGAACCTGGATGCTCATATTGGCTCCCACATATTCTATGAAGATCTTTATCGGTCAAACCGCATAACAACATACGTTGTTCCCTTTGTCATCGGCATGTTACTTGCCCGAGATTCGATCGTCGATATCTCAATACCTAGTTCAATCTCGTTACCGGCAAGTCTCTTTACTCTTCCGTAATACATCATCCTGCAACTAACTCATTAGTTGCAATGCTTGCAAGGCTTATAGTGATGTGCATTACCGAGTGGGCCTAGAGATACCTCTCCGATAATTGGAGTGACAAATCCTAATCTCGAAATACGCCAACCCAACAAGTACCTTCGGAGACACCTGTAGAGCGCCTTTATAATCACCCAGTTATGTTGTGACGTTTGGTGGCACACAAAGTGTTCCTCCGGTAAACGGGAGTTGCATAATCTCATAGTCATAGGAACATGTATAAGTCATGAAGAAAGCAATAGCAACAAACTAAACGATCAAGTGCTAAGCTAACGAAATGGGTCAAGTCAATCACATCATTCTCCTAATGATGTGATCCCGTTAATCAAATGACAACTCATGTCTATGGTTAGGAAACATAACCATCTTTGATCAACGAGCTAGTCAAGTAGAGGCATACTAGTGGCACTCTGTTTGTCTATGTATTCACACATGTATTATGTTTCCGGTTAATACAATTCTAGCATGAATAATAAACATTTATCATGATATAAGGAAATAAATAATAACTTTATTATTGCCTCTAGGGCATATTTCCTTCACTCCCCGCAGGCTGCCACCATCCTCCTTGGCATCGTATCATCATCACCTTCGCTAGGTATCAAGGGTTCCAAGAGCTCGGTCTGATCCGGCGTTGTCCGGTTAAGAGTCGTGGTCGCCTTTGCCTCTATCGCATCGAGCATCTATGTGGCCATGGCCGCGCAAATCGTGTAGACAGTTGTCGATGGTGGCCTCTCTATCACTATGGCGCACTGATTTCCCATGTATCCGCCGCATATGAGGACCTCCTCTAGCAAGGACACCGGAGTTGACTCATTGTTGAGGACAGATGGCCACTGCCACGAGGTGACAGCTGCCTCATCCTGTAAGGAGGTGGGTGACGTCGCCGCCATTTGTCACGAACCAATATGGATGCTGCTTTCGCTGTGTTGGCATGCTTCTCCTAGATCCAGGCCGGTCCTAGGGAGGGGCGAACGGGGCGGCCGCCCCGGGCCCCCCAAAAGTCAGGGGCCCCCTCCAGGTATACGTACGTACAGGCATACAGGTCTTGGAGTGGAAAAAAATTGGAGTCAATCTCAGCGCCTCGCTAAGCCTTTGGCGTGCTAGCCTAGGAAACTAAAAAAAGATATGATGGGCCTGGTACATGCATGTATTGTGGAGACCGGAGAGAAAAAGAAATGGTTTGATTCGCTAATCACGATTTCTTTCCCTAAAAAACTACCTAAAATCTAAAAAGTGGGCGCGCGCTTGTTGGGGAGAACGAGTGGCCGCTGTCACTCGCATACGTACATGCATGTTTTGTCTGCTAGTGCATGTGCCTGCTGGCATTAAATGCTGTTAGACTTGTCACATGTAGCGGAATAAACAGATTCACCTCTATTTATTTTGGGTTTCAAATTTTTTAAAAGTCATATCTTTTAAACCACGTGCCGGAATTCAGATCCGTCTTTACCCTTGGATTTCTCGTGACGAGATCTTTGAAACTAGATCCCACATGGGTATGTTTCGACGAAATTTTTTTGATGCCAACTTTGTTGCTATATGGTGCAACTTTAGTACTGTATTATGCAACTTTAGTACTATATCGTGCAACTTTTTTCAAAACCAATTTTTTGATCTGCATGATTCAACTTCCATGAGGTTGTAATCTAGCAACCATGACAATTTTGATGTTCAACTAGTCTACTGTCCCGACCATGACAATTTTGATGTGTAATGTAATCTAGTTGCACACAAAATGATGTTTAGTTGGCAGGAAGACTAGTTGCACACATATATGCTTTGTTGGCTTGTAATGTAGTCTACTTGCAAGCACATTAATGTTTAGTTGACTTGTAATGTAGTCTAGTTGCACACACATTAATGTTTAGTTGATTTGTAACGTAGTCTAGTTGCACACACATTGATATTTAGTTGGCAGAAAGACTAGTTGCACACACACATATGATCAGTTGGCTTGTAATGTAGTCCAGTTGCACACACATTGATGTTTAGTTGGCAGGACACTAGTTGCACACACATATGTGCAATTGACGTGGCAATGTAGTCTAGTTGCACAAACATTGATGTTTAGTTGACAGGAAGACTACTTGCACACACATATGCTCAGTTGGCGCGACAATGTAGTCTAATTGCACACACATTGATGTTTAGTTGGCAGGAAGACTAGTTCGTCGAAATATCCCCATGCGGGATCTACTTTTGAAGAGGACATCGCGAGGGTTTCAATGGTGAAAACAGATCTGAATTTCGACACACGGTTTAAAAGATATGTCTTTTATAATTTTGAAAACCAAAAATTAATGCACAAAGAATGAATATAAGGAACATTAATGCAGCGGCATGCAGACATCTATCACATGAGAAGAGACTATGTAGGGATGATTAATTAGCAGTGTCCTTTTTAATCACAGAGATGATTACGTATACTATTTGAAAAGAAAACAGGCCAGCGAGGAGCGCTAGCGGGAGCCCAGCCGCCCGATAGACGCGTCCAAAAAACTAATCACGATTTCCTGTAACTTCGGATCGGTCTTTCCCTACCCTTTTGGTTGTTCCGTTGTTCCTGTTCGTCTAATCCTCTTCGACACAGCCTCCTCAGAACAACCCGATGACTGCAGCAGGTACTTCTCCACACACCCTCTTCACTCGCATGTTCTTCTACCTGTAAATCATGTTTCTTTTCTTTCTAATCCTGATTCCCAACTTGTTGATTGATCGAACAGGTTAATAGGAGGGATTGGACTTTTTGCCTCACTTTTACGTTGGGGTTTGATGATTTGCGCTTGTTGTTAGGGTAAAGATCCAATTTCTCCGTTAACAGGGAATTATTATTAGGGCGCTCAAATCATTACGCACAGGTAACTAGATTAGATTACAGAGAGAATTTACTATACTATGCTCTAGTAGATTGTCATTACATTAGATGATTTTCTATACAATATTTTAATTAGCTTTGCACTAATTTTATAGCTAATTTGTTCCTTTCAATTTCAGCAGGGGTCATGTCGAGTTCAGGTAGAATGTGGCGGATGAGGAGATAGAAGAATTGAGAGGATCTCTTTTTAAATATTAAGAGAGCGATACAAGCACTCCAAGAAATTCAGAAGAGTTGGCGATAATTCTTTCGGGTGACCAAACTAATGTCAATCAGGAAGATGATGGTCATACTCTTATAGAAGGCAATGTTGACGTCAACATGGATGATAGCAATGTGAGTGATCATGAGCTCATATTTATTTTTATTGCATATCAGATTTTCTTTACTATGCCTGTGAAAAAAAGTTTTTCAAAGTTAAAATTGTTGAAAAACTACCTGAGATCTACAATGTCGCAAGAGAGGTTAAATAGCTTGGCAACTTTAGGCATTGAGAAAAAATTGCTTGATGAAATTGATATTGATACTATCATTAGCAATTTTGCATCTCAGAATGTTAGGAGAAATTTTTGAACGTAATATGTAATACATTATGTGATATGCGCAATCATTTTGTATGCACTTAATTATTTTCTTTGATAAAAATTATATCTACATATGATGATTACCAATTAGACATTTATATTAAGGGCCCAAAAAGACCCCGGATTGTAGTTTCGCCTCGGGCCCCCAAAACCTCAGGACCGGCTCTGCCTGGATCGACAACGAATATCAGCTCTACTGGGGTTAGGCTTTCCAAATTCCAATTAGATCGGCTTATTAGATTGTCCAATGGACATAGCATGGAGTAGTGATGTACATCAGATTTGTGGGTGACAATGGTTTATATCTGTTGGATTCCTATAATCGCTTACCTGTAGACCTTGCACTATATTTTACACCAGGCACGCAAGCTAGAAGTGGATGAGAATTTCTGCACGATCCTCAGATTGCTTGAGATTGCACTGACGTACGTACTCTCCATGATAATGGAGGAGAGAACATCGTTTAATTAATAGTAACAAGAAACAATCATCAATTGTGAAAAATAGCTGGTGTCAGATATATATGCACCGCTTTGCTAGCTCCAATAAATCTATTGATTACTCATGCTGCTTCATTTGGTTTGTTAAGAAAACATGAAAAATACTTTAAAATTATTCTAAGTTGTATGACACCCAATAAATATATTTATTAGTCATGCTGCTTCAGTTGGGCTGTTGTCGACGTTGACATTGATAATTCTACTGCCACGGTTCATACCCAAGTCTGCATCAGATGATCAGAATACTAACTATTGTAGGTGATGCTCTTTCTTCCCAGTTTTCACTTTTCATTAGGGCCTTATATAAGGTTGATTGACTGGCGGTATGCTTGTTCTGGTCCCGAGAAAGAGGATGAACAGAGAATGATGATCGATTGCTGCTACCACACTGTACATATTGTGAATTGGCAAGTAGTACAAAGTACAAACTGTACAATGTTTGCCTCAAAATAAAAGATTGTACAACCGATACAATTTGTCATATATAAATTATGCTTTTTCATGCTAAATTTTATTGTTGTTATTTGCAGATGAAGTGGATACTACCAGTGTGTTACTGTATGATAATGTGGGCATACGATAAAAATGAAAGTATCAGTGCAGTAACCATACTGCGGACATTTTTGTTGCTTAACACCAATCGTTGGGCTACTCTATTAGCAAGAAGTCAATTTGTCAGTGGAGACATAGCTGCAAGGATGCAGTATTTCAACTTTGAGGTTTTTTAAGCTTTTGGATTTTAGATTATAGTTGCCATCAGCAAACAGGTATGCTCTTGTACTAATGTCTGTCAGTTATCTTTAATCTGTAGAACTTTGTAATTAAATTTGTTTGATATTCTGATTTGGACAATTGGATTTAGGGAGAACCCACTTTGATTACTTTTCACCATTGAATTTACGTCGTATCGCCATAGGAACATACGAGAAGACCACAGTGGAGACACACTAGGTCCCGTCACCCTCCTCTCACCCTCCTGCCTCAAGACCATCATTTGTCTTATGCATCAACGTGTTTATATTTTTTTTTGTTTCTGATTACATGGAGTGGCAAAGATGAATTTACAATGAAGTTTCACATTTATTTATTTTATGCATATAATTAATAATGTTTTCGGTTTTATAACCCATGATAAGAACGGTCAAATTATAACCCATAATCATATAAGAACCGGAACATACCTCTCTGATTGTGAATACATTCTTCTTCATTAAATGCCAAAAGTCGCACTTATGTGGTCTTCAGTAAGTAGTTCCTGGTCAGTACACCATGGCAGTTATCATGTTGAAATTGTTAACATTGTTGTTCGCACATTAATATTGAACATTACCTACACAAAGCTTGTCCAAATTCCTATACATAATGGTATGTCCTTTCTCTCTACCATTCCCTTTTCCGCAGAACAGGGCTACTAGGTTTCACGCCCTCCCTTATCCCATCCGGCCTTCGTCCTGTGCTCCTAGGTTCCACCCCATGGCGATACAGTCCATTATAGGTAATGTGGAATTTCCTTGCGGTTAGTAATGGGTGCGACAAGGCGCAAAAAAGAAAAAGAAGTAATGGGTGCGGCAACTACCTTTGAGTGTTTACCATTTTCCGGTCTACACATATGGCATTTGCTAATTAACTGTATTCTTTTTCTTCCTTGAATAGTGCCTGTGAGAATTGTTTCATTTTTAAAGCAGACAATATGCCATCTTTCGCAGTACATGGGGACCATTTTATTGATTTCCTAAAGTTGAAAATAAAAACGTCAAATGTTGGTAAAGCGAGAAGATAAAGTTTGGGATTTGACAACAATACTAGAGTAAGGGTGGATGAAGAGATAGAGGTAAAATTTGGTCCCATAGAGAAAAGACCCCGCTCGAGTGCCGCTCCTGGCGGCACCAGGGCACCAAACCTAGCCGCCAGAGGATAGGCCAAATCAAGCGGCCTGCCGCCACTGCCGTTGGCGCTTGCATGGCAGCGGCGGGGCACCCATACGTCATTCTGACAATAGTGCTGGGAGCTTGCGGCTGCGGCCCCGAGGTTGGTCGCGACACTGGTCTGGTCGATGTGACTGCAGATGCGGCGGTCCCCTTCGGCTGCGTGGGCGACGACGAGGCAAGTGGGAGATGGGTGTCCTTCTTCATGTTGCTTGGGGAGCGGCCTTGGGGCGCCTCGACGACATCTGGCAGGGACGGCGTGGCGGTTGGTAGTGCTCCGACGGCTCCTAGCTGTGGATCCGACGGTTGGCTACTTGCTACCCACTCCAAGGGTGGGGTTGTGGCTGTTGCGGGTTTCTCAGGCTATGGCCTGGCAGCTCTTCTCTGTGGGATGGGGCGGGGTGGAGGCCCCCTCCAGGCTTGGTGCGATGAATCTGGCCATCTTGCTAGCCCGACGTGGTTGTGGCATGGTGGATGCTGCTAGAGCGATGGCCCCAGATTTGGTGTTAGCGGCTTTGGCTGGGAGGGAGGGGTGGTGCGTGCATCTAGACGTGGTGCATCGTGGGACCCCATGACAAGTTCATTGTCGGCCTCGGTAGGATGGGGTTTGTTTGTTGTGCCGATGCAAGCAGTTGATGGTTGAGTATCCCGGGAGAAATCCTATGTTTGGCCTTTGCCGAGTCTGGTGACGGCGATGCCCGTGGGCGTCGTGCTCTTTCTTGGAAGCGTTGTTGCTGTGTGGTGCTCCTCTCGGCCCGTCCCCATGACCTTGTCTCCGGAGGGAAAGCTCAGATCCTCGGGATCAGGCGACAAAGGGGCCTTCACGTCTTCTTCCTTCTTTGGGGCATCGTCTCAGAGTCGGCCACTACCCGGAGACTGGTGGATGGCGGCATGCTCGCCGCATGCTTTGCGGCATCTTCGTCATGTAGTTTGTTGAGGCATCCATTTCGGGGGAGATGGTGTTTGTTTGGCAACAATGTTGGAGTCAAGAGGAGCTTTGTTCGTGGCTCGGGCTTCGGTACTCAGATCTTCTCGACGTGTCCGAGGTGCTCTTTCACTGGTTGTTTGGTTGCTTTGAAGTCAAAGCTGCAGCGCCACAAGTTATGCACATTTCCCTTGTGATGCTCGTCATCAGAGTCGGAGTTATCGGTTGTTTGCACGTGTGGCCTTCTATTGGCATGTGTCATCATGGTTTCGGTGCAGCTGCTTGTGGGGTTGGCTTCGACAATGAAGGTCTATGGTGAAGTCGGAGTTGCTCGTTCGGAGGTAACCGGTGATGATGATGACGCTTGCGACTACTCGCCAGATGTCTTTTCCTCTTTGTAGCTTTATGTTATATGTCGATAGCCAGGTTGGCTGGTGTACCCATGTTATGTGGGTTGGATATATCAGTTTTAGCATGGTTTCCCGTCAATTAACGGGCAATTCTCACTCTCTAATCAATGAAAATGGCAAGTCTTTTGCCTCGTTTCAAAAAAAGAGATAAAGGTGAATGGGGAGGAGGGACGACAAGAGATAGGTCGCTTTGTTTTTCACTGATGGTTAAGGAGATGCTGCCTCCACAAGAAGAAAGACAAGGATAGAAAGAATTGGGCCGCATTCGATCTGGAGGTATCCAAAACATAGGATTGGAAGCATGTGTAGGAATAGAAGATAATTGCAGCTACAAAATGGAGGAGCAAGAAACCAGAAAAAAGCTTACAACGAGGCCCGCGACAACGTTTAAAACGGAAGATGATTGCAGCTATAAATTGAGCATTGTTTACATATTCATTTTCGGCCCGTGGCAACGCACGAGCAGTCTACTAGTATATATTAAAGAAGGAATGGAGTGAAGAACCCCTCCACGATATTGTTACACGAAATTACATGAACAACATCACCACCCCTACACCCTACTCTCTACTCTCTACTTCTCAGCACTTGCTGCACTAGCCCGCCATTCCACCTGATTGAAGAAGCCGACAAGATCTCCTTTAAGTAGTCCCGCTTGTTTCCAATTCCTCCCTTCCTCTGCAAAGCGATGGAGCACATGGTTCATCGATGGCGTAGCTCCCTCGAACACAATTGCATTGCGATGTTTCCAAATCTCCCACATGGCTAGAATATGTAGAGCATTGAGCATCCGCTTGTGTTCCTCATTTGTGTTTTGGATCGTGCACCATCCCGCGAGCATGTCATTCATCGTGGGCACCCAGCCTAGCTTGCCCATAGCCTGGAAAATCACATCCCAGATATGTATAGCAAAGACACATCGTATGAGTAGATGATCTATGCTTTCCTCCTCCTGATTGCACAACGGGCAATGGTCCTGATGGTCGAGTCCTCTCCTCGCTAGGCGGTTGGAGGTCCAGCACCTATTCTGCAGGGCCAGCCACACGAAAAAGCTGCAGTGCAGCGGAGCCTTAGCTTTCCATGTTAACTCCTCCTTTGGATCAATTTCCTGGCCCCAAAACTTTGCTGCATAAGCTGATCTTGTGGTGAAGGTGCCATTCATCTCCTAGGACCACACGACCTCGTCTTGCCTCGTCTAGTCCAACTCCATGCCGGTAATCCAAGTCCACAAGGTAAGGTACTCAAGTAAGGTCGCTGAGTTTACCTCTGGGTCCACATCACGTGCCCACGCATTATCTTGAAGTGCCCTGGCGACCATGCAGGTTGATCGCGTTCGGGCCCGTACTCGAGCATGAATGTTGGGCGCAATGTCTGCCACACAACATCCGTCCAACCATATATCCTCCCAAAACAAGGTGCTCTGGCCATTGCCCATAGTCGATCTCGCCATAGAGCTAACCAGTTGTCGTGCCGCTGGCAGTACTTGGATTTGAAATTCCGCCTAAGGTCGTTCCTTGTCGTACTTTTGTAGCCACGGCCACCGCGCTTGCTAAGAGGTGTTTAGCCACTGAAGGTTAGGGATGCCAAGACCTCGCGCTCATTTTGGCGAGCACACTTTCTCCCAGGCTACGACGCAGTTTCCACCGGGTGCATTTGCCTCAGCGCACCAAGGGAATCATCGACAAATTTTGTTCAAGGATGCAATTGTCTTCTTTGGCAAGTCAAGGGCAAGCATTGCATGTAGGTGAAGGAAATATGCCCTAGAGGCAATAATAAAGTTATTATTTATTTCCTTATTTCATGATGAATGTTTATTATTCATGCTAGAATTGTATTAACCGGAAACATAATACATGTGTGAATACATAGACAACCAGAGTGTCACTAGTATGCCTCTACTTGACTAGCTCGTTAATCAAAGATGGTTATGTTTCCTAACCATGAACAAAGTGTTGTTATTTGATTAACGAGGTCACATCATTAGTTGAATGATCTGATTGACATGACCCATTCCATTAGCTTAGCACCCGATCGTTTAGTATGTTGCTATTGCTTTCTTCAGGTTTCACCCGATAGGCAAGAGTCCTTCTCGGACTCCAGGGCCAGACGCCAGGGATCCCGGCGTCTGGCCCCAGACGCCAGGGACCCTGGCGTCTGGCCCCTGGACTCCGCAAAAATTCCTTTTGCGCTTTCCAAAAACCTTGTGGGCTTTCCCCTTTGGCCCAAATAAAGTGTTCTCGTACCCAAACATTTCGGGAAACATCCGGAACCCCTTCCGGTGATTTCCGGAACCCTTCTGGTGACCAAACACTATTATCATATATATCAAACTTTATCTCCGGACCATTCCGGAGTTCCTCGTCATGTCCGTGATCTCATCTCGGACTCCGAACAACATTCGGTACATCAAAATGCATAAAACTCATAACAACTGTCATTGTAACTTTAAGCGTGCGGACCCTATGGTTCAAGAACAATGTAGACATGACCGAGACACGTCTCCGGTCAATAACCAATAGCGGGACCTGAATGCCCATATTGGCTCCTACATATTCTACGAAGATCTTTATCAGTCAGACCGCATAACAACATACGTTGTTCCCTTTGTCATTGGTATGTTACTTGCCCGAGATTCGATCGTCGGTATCCAATACCTAGTTCAATCTCGTTACTGACAAGTCTCTTTACTCGTTCTGTAATACATCATCTCACAACTAACATATTAGTTGTAATGCTTGCAAGGCTTATTGATGTGCATTACCGAGAGGGCCCAGAGATACCTCTCCGACAATCGGAGTGACAAATCCTAATATCGAAATACGCCAACCCAACATCTCCCTTTGGAGACACCTGTAATGCTCCTTTATAATCACCCAGTTATGTTGTGACGTTTGGTAGCACCCAAAGTGTTCCTCTGGCAAACGGGAGTTGCATAATCTCATAGTCATAGGAACATGTATAAGTCATGAAGAAAGCAATAGCAACATACTAAACGATCGGGTGCTAAGCTAATGGAATGGGTCATGTCAATCAGATCATTCAACTAATGATGTGACCTCGTTAATCAAATAACAACACTTTGTTCATGGTTAGGAAACATAGGCTAGCACCAAAGACAGATCAAGAAACACAAGTTGATACTCGTGATCGTTCCTTAGCCGTGTTCGGTGCCCCCTGCCACCTTATTCCACCTTCGATCATATCGTTGTAGTGCTTAGGCGAAGCCCTGCGTCGGTAGAACATCATCATCGTCATCACGCCGTCGTGCTGACGGAACTCATCCCCGAAGCTTTGCTGGATCGGAGCTCGGGGAGCGTCATCGAGCTGTACGTGTGCTAAGAACTCGGAGGTGCCGGAGTAACGGTGCTTGGATCGGTCGGATCGGGTAGAAGACGTACGACTACTTCCTCTACGTTGTGTCAACGCTTCCGTTGCGATCTACAAGGGTACGTAGATCATACTCTCCCCTCTCGTTGCTATGCATCACCATGATCTTGCGTGTGCGTAGGAATTTTTTTGAAATTACTACGAAACCCAACAGTGGCATCCGAGCCTAGGTTATTTATGTTGATGTTATATGCACGAGTAGAACACAAGTGAGTTGTGGGCGATATAAGTCATACTACCTACCAGCATGTCATACTTTGGTTCGGCGGCATTGTTGGACGAGACGACCCGGACCAACATTACGCGTACGCTTACGCGAGACCGGTTCCCCCGACGTGCTTTGCACATAGGTGGCTTGCGGGCGACTGTCTCTCCAACTTGACAAATTATCGTTGTGATTTTGATGCGTAGGTAAGATTGGTTCTTGCTTAAGCCCGTAGCAGCCACGTAAAACTTGCAACAACAAAGTAGGGGACGTCTAACTTGTTTTTGCAGGGCATGTTGTGATGTGATATGGTCAAGACATGATGCTAAATTTTATTGTATGAGATGATCATGTTTTGTAACCGAGTTATCGGCAACTGGCAGGAGCCATATGGTTGTCGCTTTATTGTATGCAATACAATCGCGATGTAATGCTTTACTTTATTACTAAGCGGTAGTGATAGTCGTAGAAGCATAAGCTTGGCGAGACGACAACGATGCTACGATGGAGATCAAGGTGTCACGCCGGTGACGATGGTGATCACGACGGTGCTTCGGAGATGGAGATCACAAGCACAAGATGATGATGGCCATATCATATCACTTATATTGATTGCATGTGATGTTTATCCTTTTATGCATCTTATCTTGCTTTGATTGACGGTAGCATTATAAGATGATCTCTCACTAAATTATCAAGAAGTGTTCTCCCTGAGTATGCACCGTTGCGAAAGTTCTTCGTGCTGAGACACCACGTGATGATCGGGTGTGATAGCTTCTACGTTCAAATACAACGAGTGCAAAATAGTTGCACACGCGGAATACTCAGGTTATACTTGACGAGCCAAGCATATACAGATATGGCCTCGGAACACGGAGACCGAAAGGTCGAGCGTGAATCATATAGTAGATATGATCAACATAATGATGTTCACCATTGAAAACTACTCCATCTCACGTGATGATCGGTTATGGTTTAGTTGATTTGGATCACATAATCACTTAGAGGATTAGAGGGATGTCTATCTAAGTGGGAGTTCTTTAATTAATTTGATTAACTGAACTTAAATTTATCATGAAACTTAGTACCTGATTAGTATCTTGCTTGTTTATGTTTGATTGTAGATAGATGGCTCGTGTTGTTGTTCCGTTGAATTTTAATGCGTTCCTTGAGAAAGCAAAGTTGAAAGATGATGGTAGCAATTACACGGACTGGGTCCGTAGAGGATTATCCTCATTGCTGCACAGAAGAATTACGTCCTGGAAGCACCGCTGGGTGCCAGGCCTGCTGCAGGAGCAACGCCGGATGTTATGAACGTCTGGCAGAGCAAAGCTGATGACTACTCGATAGTTCAGTGTGCCATGCTTTACGGCTTAGAATCGGGACTTCAACGACGTTTTGAACGTCATGGAGCATATGAGATGTTCCAGGAGTTGAAGTTAATATTTCAAGCAAATGCCCGGATTGAGAGATATGAAGTCTCCAATAAGTTCTATAGCTACAAGATGGAGGAGAACAGTTCTGTCAGTGAGCATATACTCAAAATGTCTGGGTATAATAATCACTTGATTTAATTGGGAGTTAATCTTCCAGATGATTGCGTCATTGACAGAATTCTTCAATCACTGCCACCAAGCTACAAGAGCTTCGTGATGAACTATAATATGCAAGGGATGAACAAGACTATTCCCGAGCTCTTCGCAATGCTGAAAGCTGCGGAGGTAGAAATCAAGAAGGAGCATCAAGTGTTGATGGTCAACAAGACCACTAGTTTCAAGAAAAAGGGCAAAGGGAAGTAGAAGGGGAACTTCAAGAAGAACGGCAAGCAAGTTGCTGCTCAAGTGAAGAATCCCAAGTCTGGTCCTAAGCCTAAGACTAAGTGTTTCTACTGCAAAGGGACTGGTCACTGGAAGCGGAACTACCCCAAGTGATTGGCAGATAAGAAGGATGGCAAAGTGAACATAGGTATATTTGATATACATGTTATTGATGTGTACTTTACTAGTGTTTATAGCAAACCCCTCAGTATTTGACACTAGTTCAGTTGCTAACATTAGTAACTCGAAACGGGAGTTGCAGAATAAACAGAGACTAGTTAAGGGTGAAGTGACGATGTGTGTTGGAAGTGGTTCCAAGATTGATATGATCATCATCGCACACTCCCTATACTTTCGGGATTAGTGTTGAACCTGAATAAGTGTTATTTGGTGTTTGCGTTAAGCATGAATATGATTTGATCATGTTTATTGTAATACGGTTATTCATTTAAGTAAGAGAATAAATTGTTGTTCTGTTTACATGAATAAAACCTTATATGGTTACACACCCAATGAAAATAGTTCGTTGGATCTCGATTGTAGTGATACACATAATCATAATATTGAAACCAAAAGATGCAAAGTTAATAATGATAGTGCAACTTATTCGTGGCACTACCGCTTAGGTCATATTGGTGTAAAGCGCATGAAGAAACTCCATGCTGATGGGCTTTTGGAATCACTTGATTATGAATCAGTTGATGCTTGCGAACCATGCCTCATGGGCAAGATGACTAAGACTCTGTTCTTCGGAACAATGGAGCGAGCAACGGATTTGTTGAAAATCATACATACTGATGTATGTGGTCCGATAAATATTGAGGCTCGCGACAAGTATCATTATTTTCTGATCTTCACAGATGATTTGAGCAGATATGAGTATATCTACTTGATGAAACATAAGTCTGAAACATTTGAAAAGTTCAAAGAATGTCAGAGTGAAGTGATAAATCATCGTAACAAGAAAATAAAGTTTCTACGATCTGATCGTAGAGAAGAGTATTTGAGTTACGAGTTTGGCCTTCAGTTAAAAACAATGTGAAATAGTTTCACTACTCATGCCACCTGGAACACCACAATGTAATGGTGTGTCCGAACGTCATAACTGTACTTTATTGGATATAGTGCAATCTATGATGTATCTTACCGATCTACCACTATCGTTTTGGGGTTATGCATTAGAGACAGCTGCATTCATGTTAAATAGGGCACCATCAAAATCCATTGAGACGACGCCTTATGAACTGTGGTTTGGCAAGAAACCAAAGTTGTCGTTTCTGAAAGTTTGGGGCTGCGATGCTTATGTGAAAAAGCTTCAACCTGATAAGCTCGAAGCCAAATCGGAGAAATGTGTCTTCATAGGATACCCAAAAGTTACTGTTGGGTACACCTTCTATCACAGATCCGAAGGCAAGATTTTTTGCTAAATTTGGAAACTTTCTGGAGAAGGAGTTTCTCTTGAAAGAAGTGAGTGGGAGGAAAGTAGAAAACTTGATAAGGTAATTGTACCTTCTCCTTTATTGGAAAGTAGTTCATCATAGAAATTTGTTCCTGTGACTCCTACACCAATTAGTGAGGAAGCTAATGATGATGATCATGAAACTTCAGATCAAGTTAATACCGAATCTAGTAGGTAAACCAGAGTGAGATCCGCACCGGAGTGGTACGGTAATCCTGTTCTGGAAGTCATGTTACTAGACCATGACGAACTTGCGAACTATGAGGAAGCGATGATGAGCCCAGATTCCGCAAAATGGTTTGAGGCCATGAAATCTGAGATATGATCCATGTATGAGAACAAAGTATGGACTTTGATGGATTTGCCCGATGATCGGCAAGCCATAGAAAATAAATGGATCTTCAAGAGGAAGACAGACGCTGATAGTAGTGTTACTATCTACAAAGCTAGAATTGTCGCAAAAAGGTCTTCGACAAGTTCAAGGTGTTGACTACGATGAGAGATTCTCACTCGTATCTATGCTTAAAGTCTGTCCGAATCATGTTAGCAATTGCCGCATTTTATGAAATCTGGCAAATGGATAAACAAAACTGAATTCCTTAATGGATTTAATAAAGAAGAGTTGTATATGATGCAACTAGAAGGTTTTGTCAAATCCGAAAGGTGCTAACAAAATGTGCAAGCTCCAGCGATCCATCTATGGACTGGTGCAAGCATCTCGGAGTTGGAATATACACTTTGATGAGTTGATCAAAGCATATAGTTTTATACAGACTTGCGGTGAAGCCTGTATTTATGAGAAAGTGAGTGGGAGCACTACAACATTTCTGATAAGTATATGTGAATGACATATTGTTGATCGGAAATAATGTAGAATTATTCTGTAAAGCATAAAGGAGTGTTTGAAAGGAGTTTTTCAAAGAAAAACTTTGGTGAAGCTGCTTACATATTGAGCTTCAAGATCTATAGAGATAGATCAAGACGCTTGATAAGTTTTTTCAATGAGTACATACCTTGACAAGATTTTGAAATAGTTCAAAATGGAGCAGTCAAAGAAAGAGTTCTTGCATGTATTACAAGGTGTGAAGTTGAGTAAGACTCAAAGCCCGACCACGGCAGAAGATAGAAAGAGAATGAAAGTCATTCCCTATGCCTTGGCCATAGGTTCTATAAAGTATGTCATGTTGTATACCAGATCTATTGTATACCCTGCACTGATTTGGCAAGGGAGTACAATAGTGATCTAGGAGTAGATCACTGGACAGCGGTCAGAATTATCCTTAGTAAAATAAGGATATGTTTCTCGATTATGGACGTGACAAAAGGGTTTGTTGTAAACGGTTACGTCGATGCAAGTTTTTGACACTGATCCAGATGATTCTAAGTCTCAATCTGGATACATATTGAAAGTGGGAGCAATTAGCTAGAGTAGCTCCGTGCAGAGCATTGTAGACATAGAATTTTGCAAAATACATACGGATCTGAATTTGGCAGGCCCGTTGACTAAGATTCTCTCACAAGCAAAACATGATCACACCTTAGTACTCTTTGGGTGTTAATCACATAGCGATGTGAACTAGATTACCGAATCTAGTAAACCCTTTGGGTGTTCGTCACATGACGATGTGAACTATGGGTGTTAATCACATGATGATGTGAACTATCGATGTTAATCACATGGTGATGTGATCTAGATTATTGACTCTAGTGCAAGTGGGAGACTGAAGGAAATATGCCCTAGAGGCAATAATAAAGTTATTATTTATTTCCTTATTTCATGATGAATGTTTATTATTCATGCTAAAATTGTATTAACCGGAAACATAATACATGTGTGAATACATAGACAACCAGAGTGTCACTAGTATGCCTCTACTTGACTAGCTCGTTAATCAAAGATGGTTATGTTTCCTAACCATGAACAAAGTGTTGTTATTTGATTAACGAGGTCACATCATTAGTTGAATGATCTGATTGACATGACCCATTCCATTAGCTTAGCACCCGATCGTTTAGTATGTTGCTATTGCTTTCTTCGGTTTCACCCGATAGGCAAGAGTCCTTCTCGGACTCCAGGGCCAGACGCCAGGGATCCCGGCGTCTGGCCCCAGACGCCAGGGACCCTGGCGTCTGGCCCCTGGACTCCGCAAAAATTCCTTTTGCGCTTTCCAAAAACCTTGTGGGCTTTCCCCTTTGGCCCAAATAAAGTGTTCTCGTACCCAAACATTTCGGGAAACATCCGGAACCCCTTCCGGTGATTTCCGGAACCCTTCTGGTGACCAAACACTATTATCATATATATCAAACTTTATCTCCGGACCATTCCGGAGTTCCTCGTCATGTCCGTGATCTCATCTCGGACTCCGAACAACATTCGGTACATCAAAATGCATAAAACTCATAACAACTGTCATTGTAACTTTAAGCGTGCGGACCCTATGGTTCAAGAACAATGTAGACATGACCGAGACACGTCTCCGGTCAATAACCAATAGCGGGACCTGAATGCCCATATTGGCTCCTACATATTCTACGAAGATCTTTATCAGTCAGACCGCATAACAACATACGTTGTTCCCTTTGTCATTGGTATGTTACTTGCCCGAGATTCGATCGTCGGTATCCAATACCTAGTTCAATCTCGTTACTGACAAGTCTCTTTACTCGTTCTGTAATACATCATCTCACAACTAACATATTAGTTGTAATGCTTGCAAGGCTTATTGATGTGCATTACCGAGAGGGCCCAGAGATACCTCTCCGACAATCGGAGTGACAAATCCTAATATCGAAATACGCCAACCCAACATCTCCCTTTGGAGACACCTGTAATGCTCCTTTATAATCACCCAGTTATGTTGTGACGTTTGGTAGCACCCAAAGTGTTCCTCTGGCAAACGGGAGTTGCATAATCTCATAGTCATAGGAACATGTATAAGTCATGAAGAAAGCAATAGCAACATACTAAACGATCGGGTGCTAAGCTAATGGAATGGGTCATGTCAATCAGATCATTCAACTAATGATGTGACCTCGTTAATCAAATAACAACACTTTGTTCATGGTTAGGAAACATAACCATCTTTGATTAACGAGCTAGTCAAGTAGAGGCATACTAGTGACACTCTTGTGCGGTGCCCCCTGCCACCTTATTCCACCTCGATCATATCGTTGTAGTGCTTAGGCGAAGCCCTGCGTCGGTAGAACATCATCATCGTCATCACGCCGTCGTGCTGACGGAACTCATCCCCGAAGCTTTGCTGGATCGGAGCTCGGGGAGCGTCATCGAGCTGTACGTGTGCTAAGAACTCGGAGGTGCCGGAGTAACGGTGCTTGGATCGGTCGGATCGGGTAGAAGACGTACGACTACTTCCTCTACGTTGTGTCAACGCTTCCGTTGCGATCTACAAGGGTACGTAGATCATACTCTCCCCTCTCGTTGCTATGCATCACCATGATCTTGCGTGTGCATAGGAATTTTTTTGAAATTACTACGAAACCCAACAGTAGGGGCATTGCACAAAGAACCGATTGAATCAGCAGTAGCCTCCCACTATTGGGCATTTTAGTTGCTTTCCACCTTGGCAGTGTGCCAGCCAACTGGTCCACAAGGTATGAGAATTGCACAGCAGATTGCTTTCTCAGGGTCAGGACAAGGCCCAGATATTTGCAGGGGAAAGAACCGCTAGGGCAGCCAAGGGCCCGTTCCACCATTCCATAGTCTCGGCCGAGCATCTAATCGGGAACGCTGCACTTTTTGTCAGGTTTACCTTGAGTCCCGAGGCCTCACCAAAGATCTTCAGGAGCGACGCACAAGTGGACAAGTCCAGCTCATTTGGTTTGGTGAAGAAGACCACATCATCAGCGAACATTGACAGACGTTGCTTCATCCCAGATCTTGCTAGAGGAGCTAGCAGCCCCCTTGAGGTTGCAATCTCAAACATACGGTGCAACGACTCCATGATCATGATAAATAGCATAGGGGATACCGGATCTCCCTACCTCATCCCAATGCGGTTTGAGATTGGCCTTCCTGGAGTTCCATTCACCATGATGCGTGTGGACGACATCGATAGTAGCCCGCAGATCCAGTCCATCCATCGAGCCCCAAAGCCCATAGCCTGAAGCACTTCCACTAGGAAAGGCCATTGCACCGAGTCGAACGCTTTCGATATATCAAATTTAAGCATAACTGCTGGCTCTCGAAGGGCATGAAGCCTCCGCGTAGTGCATTGAACAAGCATGAATTTATAATGGATTGATCGTCCCTTGACGAAGGCGCTTTGATGATTTCCTACTAGGAGGGGGCACTACTAGGAAAAGGGCTATAGATAATATGGACACCAATGGCGCACCAGACATGTGGTGCGCCACTACTATATAGCAGTGGCGCACCATGTGCTGGTGCGCCATTAGTGTCTATCACACTAATGGCACTAATGGCGCACCACACCAAGGGTGCGCCACTACTAACATATTTTTTTGTTATTTTTCCAAAAATACTAATGGCGCACCCGGTCAGAGTGCGCCATTACTAGTTTTAACTAGTAATGGCACACCACTCACCCCGTGTGCCATTACTAACAATTTTTTTTCCAAAACTAGTAATGGCGCACCTTGTTACAGTGCGCCATTACTATTCTTCCCCCCTCTATCCCTTTCCCCTCGCGCCCCCCCGCGCCAGATCCCCCTCCATCTCGATCCCCCTCGCCGCCGACGACCCCCCGCACCCTCCCCCGCTCCACCGCCGTCGCCGACCCCCCGCACCCTCCCCCGCTCCAACCCTGGTTAGGCTAGGTCGCGTCGTGTCGCGCCCCCTAACCCCATTCACCGTAGCCGCCCGGCCCACCCCACCCCACCGATAGCTGCACCTTGTTCCGCCGCCGTGACGAGGAAGCCGGAGCCCGGAGGTGGAGACTTTGGCGGGGCTACTCGCAGTCCATCGATGGCTGACAATGAACGCTGACGCGACGCGACGAGGCCGGCCCACGACCACGACTGGCGTCCTCCTCCTTTCTACGGTATGCATCTCCGATGCGATGGCAACCACCGCCTCATCAACGAATGTAAATGCTCCCTCCCTCCCTCCTCTACTCCTCTCCTCTATATAGTGTAATAATTTTTATCAATAAAAAAATAATTAAAAATTTACTAATGGCGCACCGGGAGAGGGTGCGCCATTGTTATGAATAAAAAAAAGTTACTTATGGCGCACCCCACGGTGGTGCGCCATTGCTATGGATGTACTTATGGCGCACCCCCGGGAGGTGCGCCATTGCTATCCATACCTTTCCCCTGCCTCCATCCCTTTCCCCCTCGCCCTTCGCGCCGATCAAATCCCTAGCCCCCGAGCATCCACCGCCGCCGCCCTTTCCCCCTTGCCGCCGGCGACCCCTTTCCAGCGCGCCCCACCCCCACCTCCAGCGCTCCTCCACCCATCACCACTGCAGCTCTTCCACCCCTCACCACCGCAAGCCGCCGCCACCCCCCAGCATCCACCGCCGCCGCCGCTCCCAAGCATCCACCACCACCGCCGCTGCCCCCAACCAACCATCCACCGGCGCCGCCCCCCCCCCCCCCCCCCCAACCATCCACCACCCTCCACTGGACCGCAAGCCACTGCCGTCGTCGCCCCGAAGCAGCAGATCGAGCGGAGACAAGACGTTGTCTCAAAGTAAGTTGCTCTCTCTTCATGCAATTATCTTGCTGCTGCTGCTATCCTACAATTATCTTGTGGTGATGGTTTGGATCAAAACAAAGGTGCTAGCAAAGTTTTAGAATTTTTGGAATTGTAGGAAATGAAGTTTCTTCACAAGCCGCAAATGTTGAAAATTTAGAACTTGTGATCAGGAGATGTTTGGGAAAAAGGAGTGTAGGTACTGTTCTTGTGTTGGGATAATTTTGTAGATTTTTAGGAGCCAGGGGAAATAGGGTTGTAGTTGTAAACTGAAAATGGATCAGAATGGAAAAGTGGGTGTTTCTCTCAAAAATTTCAAAAGAGTAGGATGGTTCTTTGTTCAAAAATGATTTATAGGAATTATAGGGTCTCCCAAAAATTTTGTGGCAATTTTTAAAAAAATATTTGAATTAGTTTTAGTGCAAGAGAGGCAACTCAGAGTTGGAAAATGGCATTAAAGGAATTTGTTTTTGGGGTAAATTCTATTATGAAATAATTCCTATTGTTATTTAAAATATAAATGAAATGATTTAAGAAAACTACCAAAGTCCACAATATTATCTCCAAAATTTCTGAATAGAATGGATGGAAGAATTTCTGCTAAGTGATTTCAATATATGAAGTTTCAGAATAATATATAGGATTGTTGGTTTTTAACCTTGGTTGCCATTGTTTCTATTTGTAACGGTCTGAAGAATGACTCATGTTGTTTGTGCTATCGGCTAACTAACAATCTCTAAGTGAAAGCAACTAGCTGGAGTAGATTTGTGCACACAGTACTCCTTCCAAGACAATTTGCTTCTAAGGAGTAGTTTCAGTTTGCTTGCAAGGAGTAGTTTCAGTAAAGTTTCAGCATGGTTTCAGTATAGTTTTAGTAGCCGATTTGCTATTCACTTTGTGCTATTAGTTTGCTTCCATCTTTGTGCCCACTCTGAAGAGTATTCGTATATGCTTGGAACTAAACAGAATTATACAATGAACTTCTACAAGCTGATCTGAGTTGGACCATCCTCTGCAGCCAACTTCTCTTTGGCAAGAGGAAGAAAGGAGAATCAGGGTATGGTTTCACCCCTAGAAGATATATTGCTGTACCCTGAGTGAAGGGTTTGCTGGGTTTTGTCTCCGACCATCGTGTCGTGATGATTTTGCAGGTACCCCAAGAGGCCCTTGAGTTTGCCGGAATGTCGATTAACTTCCGTTCCGGCAAATTCGGGTACTCCATATGTCCTATTTTCAGCAAAGGTCATGCTGAAATTTTCCGTGAATTTTAGCATGACTTTGCTAAAAATTAGGACATATGGGGTACTTGCGACAAATGCATGGGCCGGGGTATCTTAGTACTTAATTAAGTAGGATCAACTGGCTCTTGTGTTATACATATAGAAGTGTGATATCAACTCATAGTTATTACTAATGTCAGTTGCTCGTCATCGATAAACCCTAATCTGGTAGGATGACCTACTAAAAAAGCCCATACCACATATTCTATTTGGATGGTCCTGCTAACCCTTGACCATAAATACTTGAGATGGATGTAGCAGGCTTAAAGAAAGAAATATTTTTAGGCCAACTCCACTGGGCCTGGCTGAAAATGCACAAGTGTGCATGACTAGCAATTGCTCAAACCAGTTCGAAGGGCGTGTTTTCACCACACTGTGGATTATCTTATTGGACCCAATAGAGATGATGTAGTTTTGAATTATGAACGTAGGAAATGTCGTCATCAGACGACGAAAGTCTCCCGGGGGAGTGCAGCTCGTGCCACGACGAGCGAGGTATGTGCGACATGCCTCACTTGGACGATGATTAGCGCTTCAACATTAAGCTTGAGGAGACCTTCGATGTTGAAACGGTACGCAACGACGACAAGTGTTTTTTTGTAATTAAGCATGACTACAACTATTTCAACGTGTAATTTTCATCTTTTACAATTCGAGTAGCTTATCCCATGCCATGCAAGCCGCTATGTCTTGGAGAGGATGGGTTTTGAAGACCATGAAAGTTCTGAAACAAAGAAAATTCACCTAAGGACTCATCATGATGTGGATTTTGAAGTAAAGTTGTACAATTCTGAGAGCATAACCCATTTTGGTTGCAAAAAATGGTAAGCATTTTGCAAGATGTATGTTCTTGATGAGGGTATGCTTGTCACCATGGATCTCGGTGATCCTAAAATCAAGCAAGACAATATGGACATTTGGGTCCTTGTTGATACACCTCCAATTCTACCGCTATGTGAGTTTATCAAACATAGTTATTAGCTAATTTATATTGTTTATTTCAAAATAGTTGACAACTTATTTCCATTGACATCTTATTTTCATTCTTCAAAGAATGTGTGGGAGATGGTAGACACAACCCACTACACCGATGGCTCTGAATTAACTTACAAGGAGAAAAATCATCTGGTCGGATTTTGTACTGACATTGAGAATTACGATATCTACAATCAAACTCCTCAAGATTATGGTCAATACGTGCCACTAGTGCATGTGTTCAACTACGGTAACTACCATGGAGATACCCTGGTAAGATTTTTTACTATTACGACATCCGTGCATCTTTTGCATACTTCTAAAACTAGTACATCATTGCTAACTATGAAGTTATTACTATGTTTTTCAACAGATAATCCCAGATAATTGTGTGCCTCATTTGATGTATGAGAAAGGTAGCCTTAATGTTTTGAACATACAGCCAGGTCATCCTACGAATCTCAAATGTCCATACCAGATTTCTAAAAGAAGTGGAGACATGCAAATCAAAGGATGAAAAATGTATGGACAATCATAAGGAGGTTCTTGGAAGCAAAAGGAAGCGAAGCGCAAGAATTGGAGATAGGATGATCTCCATTCTCCATAATGGAGAGTCAGGGTCTATATTGTTTTATGCTATTTTACCTTAAATAGGGTATTTAGGTCCTGCCTAATACTGATGATCATGTGCTAAGAACAATTAAGTAGGGTTGGTTCGATGACTATCAAGATGATGATCGTATGACTTGTTATTAATAACGAGTAGAAGTTGTATGATGATGATTAGTAGGACTTGTTAGGATTAGTATTACTTTCGACAAACTCGCTACTCGCGGTCTCGAGACTTGTAATGTTCTATCTTTGTTCAGTCTTTTGAATTCGGAGACTAATATGATGAATTGTATTCGGAGACTAATCTTCTATTGTATTTGATGAATCTGCTGTTGCTGTGTGGCGCTGTCTATATTCTGTCCAGTAATATATTTTGTAACCTGTGCAAATATCATAAGAAAAAAATTCCCTAATATTCATACTAGTGGCGCACCACCAACTAGTGCGCCATTAGTAAGCCAGAGACACTAGTGGTGCATCATCAACTAGTGCGCCATTAGTAAGCCAGAGCATATGGGTAAATATGGCCCGTGGGAGGCATACTAATGGTGCACCGTGGGTATACTAATGGCGCACTGCGTGGTGCGCCATTAGTATACCAGATACTAATGGCGCACCCGTGGTGCGCCATTAGTAAAAAATTCTAATGACGTGATGCTAGTGGCGCAACTGTGGTGCGCCATTAGTAGGCAAAACAGGTGCACCACTAGCAGGCCTTTTCCTAGTAGTGGGGAGTTCAGTCGCAAGTCTAGAAGACATAATTTTGTCAAAGATTTTGATCACCCCATGCACCAAGCTAACTGGCATGTAATCCTTAATGTCCATAGCCCCATCCTTCTTTGGCAGGAGCGTCACAATTGCTTTGTTGATCACGGACAACCCTCTCGTGTCCGCGAGGTAAAAAGCCTCCACGGCTCGCATGAATTCCTCATGTAATATGCTCCAACATGTGGCATAGAACTGGCCCGTGAAACCTTCTGGTCCCGGCGCCTTATCAAGTGGCATGGATTTCACTATCTTTTCCACCTCCTCCTTAGTGAATGGGGCTTCAAGTTGAGACAGGTTCCTTGATGGAAGGTGGATCGTGTCCAGATCTAGCGTGTGCGCCCTCAGCGGGGCATCTCCAAACACTTTGGAGAAGTAGTCATCTACCTCCATGACGATCTCCTCCTGCCCAGTGGCCACATTCTCCCCATGTCGAACCGTTGTCATCATGTTTTTTCCTCTATCTATGACACTCACTCTGGTTAAAGAAGCTAGTATTGGTGTCTCCCTCCCGAAGAATGAGGATCCTTGACCTTTTGGCACGCGATGGTACGCTCTAGCGAACAGAGACCCAACAACTTCCTCTTGAGCAGTTTCCGTAGCGCACTCTCCTATTCAGTCAACACTCTTGTTTCCATCGCTTTGTCCGAGCGAAGAATGACCTCCATAGCTATGCCAATCTGTAGCTTAACATTTCCTATCCAGTGATCACTCCATTTCTTTAGGCTCTTTGCCGCCGCTCTCGGCTTTGCATCAAGCACAACATAAGGTTTGCCCTCCCTTGGAACCGAACTCCACGCATCCTGCACCGTTTGCATGAAACCCTCAGCCTTAGTTCAGAAGGCCTCGAATTTGAATCTTCGCCCCATACAGAAGTCAACGTTTAGGTCCAGCATCAGTGGATAGTGATTGGACACGCCGAGCCTAGCGCGGTGAGGTGGCACGTTGGGTACAAGTCCTCCCAAGACGTCGTGCCAAAGACGCGGTCAATTCGCTCCAAAGTCGTGTTCTCCCTCTCGTTTGACCAGGTGTATCTCCTTCCATCCAAGTAGATTTCCTTTAGCTCTAAGAAGTTGAGCTTTGCCCTAAACCGCGCCATCATTCGCGTGTTAATGAGGGGGTTGTTTTTATCTTCCGGGTTCACCAAGAGGTTGAAATCACCCACCATCGTCCATGGTCTGGCTATGAGTTCTCTTATGTCGACTAACTCCTGCATGAAGGCGATCTTTTCATGATCATGTTGTGGCACGTAGACACCGGCAATCCACCATTGGGCTCCACCCAAGTGTTTGACTAAGGTCGTTAAGGCATTCTCCTTGCAGTGTGGATGTGAGATATCAACCATCGAGGCATTCCACACGAGTAGTTTTCCTCCCCTTGTTCCTACTACCGACAAGTAAAAGAAATTTTCAAATTTATTTCCGAGGCAGTGAGTCACCAGCTCCACCATTACAACCTCCAATTTCGTCTCTTGGAAGCATACTATGCTTGGATTGGCCACCGCTACCACTTGATAGATTGCACTACGACGCGCATGGCTATTGAGTCCCAGAACGTTCCACACTAGTGTTTTGAAAGGAGCAAGATTCATTTTTAGAGCCTACATGCAACTACCATGGAACAGCCCTAGAGTTGGTCCGCCACCACGGCGTTTTGCTCAAACATCGGCAAAGCAGAGGCCTTCCATCCAAACAGTGCAAGAATCGCTCTGATATGTCCGTTAGAGAGTGGCTGATCGAACAACCTTGCGTATGCCTGCATCGTGTTGTCACTAATAACCTCGCCCTCATTTGCCAGGCAATGCTTCCGGATTAACACGTTCTATTGTTTTGTTGCATTGGAGCCACGTCCCACGCCCCTAGCAAGGCACACTCCGTCTTGGGTTGGATACAGGCTCCCGCTTTCTCCTAGGCCGCCTCCTGGTCCCCTCCTTTGCCCCAACTAGCCTATTGTGCAGCAGCAGCAACAGAGCCTTCTTTAGCTCACCATAAAGCTCATCCAGGGAGACGTGGTGCCCAGCCGATGTGCATGAGTTGCATGGCCCCCCACCAATCAGCTGCAGACTGGTGGGGCTGTTGGGGAACATAGCATGCAATTTCAAAAAAAATCCTACGATCACGCAAGATCTATCTAGGAGATGCATAGCAATGAGAGGGGGAGAGAGTGTGCTCATAGACCGAAAGCGGAAGCGTTAGGTTAACGTGGTTGATGTAGTCGAACGTCTTCATGATCCAACCGATCCAAGTACCGAACGTACGGCACCTCCGTGTTCAGCACACGTTCAGCTTGATGACGTTGATAACCCACAAGTATAGTGGATCAATTGTAGCCTCTTTCGATAAGTAAGAGTGTCGAACCCAACGAGGAGCTAAAGGTAGAACAAATATTCCCTCAAGTTCTATCAACCACCGATACAACTCTATGCACGCTTGACGTTTGCTTTACCGAGAACAAGTATGAAAGTAGAAGTACTTTGTAGGTGTTGTTGGATAGGTTTGCAATATAATAAAGAGCACGTGAATAAAAAGTAGGGGTTGTTTAGATAAAGACACAACTAAGTTAGGTTTAGTAGAGAGCTTGTTGTCACACAAGAAAGTTATTTGTCCCTAGGCATTCGATAACTAGACCGGTAATCATATTGCAATTTTATTTTAGGGAGAGGCACAAGCTAACATACTTTCTCTTCTTGGATCATATGCACTTATGATTGGAACCCTAGCAAGCATCTGCAACTACTAAAGATCATTAAGGTAAAACCCAACCATAGCATTATAAGGCATCAAGTCCTCTTTATTCCCATACGCAAACAACCTACTTACTCGGGTCTGTGTTTCTATCACTCACGCCACCCACCATAAGAAAATCATGAACATATTGCAAACCCTACAACGGGGATCCCTCACGCTTGCGCAACACGGAGAGCACCATAGGACAGCACCAGTAATAAAATATGCAACTCAAACCAATCACGATCATCAATTAACCCATAGGACAAAACGGATCTACTCAAACATCATAGGATAGCCATACATCATTGGCAAATAATATATAGCGTTGAGCACCATGTTTAAGTAGAGATTACAACGGGTAAAAGAGGGGTTACACCGCTGCATAGAGGGAGGAAGAGTTGGTGATGACGGTGGTGAAGTTGTTGGTGTAGATTGCGGTGATGATGATGGCCCCAGCGGCGTTCCGGCGCCACCGGGAGAGAGGGGGAGAGAGCCCCCCTTCTTCTTCTTCTTCTTCTTATTCTTCTTATTCTTCTTCCTTGACCTTCTCCCTAGATGGGAGAAGCGTTTCCCCTCTGGTCCATGGCCTCCATGGCATGGGAGGGGCGAGAGCCCCTCCGAGATTGGATCTGTCTCTCTGTCTCTCTCTGTTTCTGCGTTCCAGATTCTGCCCTTTCACCGTTTCTTATATTCCCGGAGATCCGTAACTCCGATTGGGCTGAATTTTGGACTCAATTTTTATCTGGATATTAGCTTTCTTGCGGCGAAAGAAGGGCACCAACCGCCTTACGGGCTGCCATGAGGGCCCAGGGCGCACCTGACCCCCTGGGGTGCGCCCCCCTGCCTCGTGGCCCCCTTGGGCATCGTCTCGTGTTGACTCTTCTTCCCCAAAATCACATATATTCCAAAAAAATCTCTGTCAGTTTTTATCCCCTTTGGACTCTGTTTGATATGGATTTTCTACGAAACAAAAAACATGCAACAAACAAGAACTGTCACTGGGCACTGAATCAATATGTTAGTCCCCAAAAATAGTATAAAAAGTTGCCAAAAGTATATGCAAGTTGTATAATATTGGCATGGAATAATAAAAAATTATAGATACGACGGAGACGTATCAGCATCCCCAAGCTTAATTCTTGCTTGTCCTCGAGTAGGTAAATGATAAAAAAGATAATTTTTGATGTGGAATGCTACCTAGCATAATCTTGATCATGTAATCTAATCATGGCATGAATATTAAGACACGAGTGATTCAAAGCAATAGTCTATCATTTGACATTAAGACAATAATACTTCAAGCATACTAATAAAGCAATCATATCTTTTCAAAATAACATGGCCAAAGAAAGTTATCCCTATAAAATCAGATGGTCTGGCTATGCTCCAACTTCACCACACAAAATATTCAAATCTTGCACAACCCCGATGACAAGCCAAGCAATTGTTTCATACTTTTGACGTTCTCAAACCTTTTCAACTTTCACACAATACATGAGCGTGAGTCATGGACATAGCACCATGGGTGGAATAGAATATGATGGTGGAGGTTGTGTGGAGAAGACAAAAAGGAGAAAGTCTCACATCAACGCGGCTAATCAACGGGCTATGGAGATGCCCATCAATTGATGTCGATGTGAGGAGTAGGGATTGCCATGCAACGAATGCACTAAGAGCTATAAGTGTATGAAAGCTCAAACTAGAAACTAAGTGGGTGTACATCCAACTTGCTTGCTCATGAAGACCTAGGACATTTGAGGAAGCCCATCATCAGAATATACAAGCCAAGTTCTATAATGAAAATTCCCACTAGTATATGAAAGTGATAACTCAAGAGACTCTCTATATGAAGAACATGGTGCTACTTTGAATCACAAGTGTGGTAAAAGGATAGCAACATTGTCCCTTCTCTATTTTCTCTCATTTTTTTAATTTTTTAATTTTTCTCTCTTTTTTCCCTTTTTTTGTAGGCTTCTTCTCTCTTTTTTGGGGGCTTCTTTGGCCACTTTTATTTTGATAACCTCACATGGGACAATGTTCTAATAATGATGATCATCACACTTTTATTTACTTACAACTCAATATTACAACTCGATACTAAAACAAAGATATGACTCTATATGAATGTCTCCGGCGGTGTACCGGGATGTGCAATGATCTAGCGTAGCAATGACATCAAAAAACGTACAAGCCATGAAAACATCATGCTAGCTATCTTACGATCATGCAAAGCAATATGACAATAAATGCTCAAGTCATGTATATGATGACGATGGAAGTTGCATGGCAATATATATCGGAATGGCTATGGAAATGCCATAATAGGTAGGTATGGTGGCTGTTTTGAGGAAGATATAAGGAGGCTTATGTGTGATAGAGCGTATCTTATCATGGGGTTTGGATGCACCGGCGAAGTTTGCACCAACTCTCGAGGTGAGAAAGGGCAATGCACAGTACCGAAGAGGCTAGCAATGATGGAAGGGTGAGAGTGTGTATAATCCATGGACTCAACATTGGTCATAAAGAACTCACATACTTATTGCAAAAATCTATTAGTCATCAAAACAAAGTACTACGCGCATGCTCCTAGGGGGATAGATTGGTAGGAAAAGACCATCGCTCGTCCCCGACCGCCACTCATAAGGAAGACAATCAATAAATACCTCATGCTCCAACTTCGTTACATAACGGTTCACCATACGTGCATGCTACGGGAATCACAAACTTCAACACAAGTATTTCTACAATCCACAACTACCCACTAGCATGACTCTAATATCACCATCTTTATATCACAAAACTATTGCAATGAAGCAAGCATATCATATTTAGTGATCTACAAGTTTTATGTAGGATTTTATGACTAACCATGTGAATGACCAGTTCCTGTCATCTCTCTAAATAGATATAAGTGAAGCAAGAGAGTTTGATTCTTTCTACAAAAGATATGCCCACGCTCTAACAAATATAAGTGAATCAAAAGAGCATTCTACAAATGGCAGTTTTCTATGTGAAGAGAAACAGGCAATCCAAACTTCAAAAGATATAAGTGAAGCACATGAAGCATTCTATAAAGCCATACTCAAAAGATATAAGTGAAGTGCAATGAGCATTCTATAAATCAACCAAGGACTATCTCATACCAGCATGGTGCATCGAAGAAAAGTGAAAACTAAATTCAAAAGACGCTCCAAGATTTACGCATATCATGTGACGAATAAAAATATAGCTCCAAGTAAAATTACAGATGATTGTTAGAAAAAAGAGGGGATGCCTTCCGGGGCATTGTTGGGGAACGTAGTAATTTCAAAAAAAATCCTACGCACACACAGGATCATGGTGATGCATAGCGACGAGAGGGGAGAGTGTGTCCACGTACCCTCGTAGACCGAATGCAGAAGCGTTAGCACAACGCGGTTGATGTAGTCGTACGTCTTCACGATCCGACCAATCCAAGTACCAAACGCACGGCACCTCCGAGTTCTGCACACGTTCAACTCGATGACGTCCCGCGGGCTCCGATCCAGCAAAGCTTCACAGGAGAGTTTCGTCAGCACGACGACGTGGTGACGGTGATGATGTTGCTACCGACGCAGGGCTTCGCCTAAGCACCGCTACGATATAACCAGGGTGGAATATGGTGGAGGGGCACCGCACACGGCTGGAATAGATCAACAGATCAACTTGTGTCTATGGGGTGCTCCTTGCCCCTGTATATAAAGGAGCAAGGGAGGAGGAGGCCGGCCCTAGGAGGGGCGCGCCAAGGGAGTAGGATTCCTACTCCTAATAGGAGTAGGTTTCCTCCTTTCCTAGTCCAACTAGGAGAAGGAGGGAAAGGAGGGAAGGGGAGAAGGAAGGGAGAGGGGGGCCGTGCCCCAAGCCCCTTGTCCAATTCGGACTGGGCTTGGGAGGGGCGCACGCCACCTCCTGGCTGATGCCTCTCCTTCCCACTAAAGCCCATTAAGGCCCAACACTTCTTCCCCGTATTCCCGTAACTCCCCGGTACTCCGAAAAATACCCGAATCACGCAGAACCTTTCCGATGTCCGAATATAGTCGTCCAATATATCGATCTTTACGTCTCGGCCATTTCGAGACTCCTCGTCATGTCCCCGATATCATGCGGGACTCCGAACTATCTTCGGTACATCAAAACACATAAACTCATAATACAAATCGTCACCGAACTTTAAGCGTGCGGACCCTATGGGTTCGAGAACTATGTAGACATGACCGAGACACGTCTCCGGTCAATAACCAATAGCGGAACCTGGATGCTCATATTGGCTCCCACATATTCTACGAAGATCTTTATCGGTCAAACCGCATAACAACATACGTTGTTCCCTTTGTCATCGGTATGTTACTTGCCCGAGATTCGATCATCAGTATCTCAATACCTAGTTCAATCTCGTTACCGGCAAGTCTCTTTACTCGTTCCGTAATGCATCATCCCACAACTAACTCATTAGTTACAATGTTTGCAAGGCTTATAGTGATGTGCATTACCGAGTGGGCCCAGAGATACCTCTCCGACAATCGGAGTGACAAATCCTAATCTCGAAATACGCCAACTCAACAAGTACCTTCGGAGACACCTATAGAGCACCTTTATAATCATCCAGTTACGTTGTGACGTTTGGTAGCACACAAAGTGTTCCTCCGGTAAACGGAAGTTGCATAATCTCATAGTCATAGGAACATGTATAAGTCATGAAGAAAGCAATAGCAAACATACTAAACGATCAAGTGCTAAGCTAACGGAATGGGTCAAGTCAATCACATCATTCTCCTAATGATGTGATCCCAATTATCAAATGACAACTCATGTCTATGGTTAGGAAACATAACCATCTTTGATCAACGAGCTAGTCAAGTAGAGGCATACTAGTGACACTTTGTTTGTCTATGTATTCACACATGTATTATGTTTCCGGTTAATACAATTCTAGCATGAATAATAAACATTTATCATGAAATAAGGAAATAAATAATAACTTTATTATTGCCTCTAGGGCATATTTCCTTCAGTCTCCCACTTGCACTAGAGTCAATAAATTAGTTCACATCGTCATGTGATTTAACACCAATAATTCACATCTTTATGTGATTAGTTCACATCTCCATGTGACTAACACCCAAAGGGTTTGCTAGAGTCAATAATCTAGTTCACATTGCTATGTGATTAAAACCCAAAGAGTGATCATGTTTTGCTTGTGAGAGAAGTTTAGTCTACGAGTCTGCAACATTCAGACCCATATGTATTTTGCAAATTTCTATGTCTACAATGCTCTGCACGGAGCTACTCTAGCTAATTGCTCCCACTTTGAATATGTATCCAGATCGAGACTTAGAGTCATCTAGATCGATGTAAAAAGCTTGCATTGACATAACTCTTTATGAAGAACTCTTTTATCACCTCCATAACTGAGAAATATTTCCTTAGTCCTCTAAGGATAATTTTGACCGCTGTCCAGTGATCTACTCCTAGATCACTATTGTTCTCCTTTACCAAACTCATGCTAAGGTATACAATAGGACTGGTAAACAGCATAGCATACTTTATAGAACCTATGACTGAGGCATAGGGAATGACTTTTCATTCTCTTTCTATTTTCTGCTGTGGTCGAGTTTTGAGTCTTTACTCAACTTCACACCTTGCAACACAGGCAAGAACTCCTTCTTTGACTGTTCCATTTTGAACAACTTCAAAATCTTGTCAAGGTATGTACTTATTGAAAAAACTTATCAAGCGTCTTGATCTATCTCTATAGATCTTGATGCTCAATGTGTAAGCAGATTCATCGAGGTCTTTCTCTAAAAAACTCTTTTCAAACATTCCTTTATGCTTTCTAGAAAATTCTACATTATTTCCGATCAACAATATGTCATTCACATATACTTATCAGAAATGATGTAGTGCTCCCACTCACTTTCTTGTAAATACAGGTTTCACCGCAAGTCTGTACAAAACCATATGCTTTGATCACTTTATCAAAGCATATATTCCAACTCCGAGATGCTTGCACCAGTCCATAGATGGATCGCTGGAGCTTGCTCACTTTGTTAGCACCTTTAGGATCGACAAAACCTTTTGGTTGCATCATACACAACTCTTCTTTAAGAAATCCATGAAGGAATACAATTTTGACATCCATTTGCCAGATTTCATAAAATACGACAACTGCTAATATGATTCGGACAGACTTTTAAGCATCGATACGGGTGAGAAAATCTCATCGTAGTCAACACCTTGAACTTGTCGAAAACATTTTGCGACAGTTCGAGCTTTGTAGATAGTAACACTACTATCAGTGCCCGTCTTCCTCTTGAAGATCCATTTATTTTTAATGACTCACCGATCATCGGGCAAGTCAATCAAAGTCCATGCTTTGTTCTCATACATGGGTCCCATCTCAGATTTCATGGCCTCAAGCCATTTCATGGAATCTGGGCTCATCATCGCTTCCTTATAGTTCGTAGGTTCATCATGGTCAAGTAACATGACATCCAGAACAGGATTACCGTACCACTCTGGTGCGGATCTCACTCTGGTTGACCCACGAGGTTCGGTAGTAACTTGATCTGAAGTTACATGATCATCATCATTAGCTTCCTCACTAATTGGTGTAGGAGTCACAGGAACAGATTTCTGTGATGAACTACTTTTTAATAAGGGAGCAGGTACAGTTACCTCATCAAGTTCTACTTTCCTCCCACTCACTTCTTTCGAGAGAAACTCCTTCTCTAGAAAGGATCCATTTTTAGCAACAAATGTCTTGCCTTCGGATCTGTGATAGAAGGTGTACCCAATAGTTTCCTTTGGGTATCCTATGAAGACACATTTCTCCGATTTGGGTTCGAGCTTATCAGGTTGAAGATTTTTCACATAAGCATCACAGCCCCAAACTTTAAGAAACGACAACTTTGGTTTCTTGCTAAACCACAGTTCATAAGGCGTCGTCTCAATGGATTTCGATGGTGCCCTATTTAACGTGAATGCAGCTGTCTCTAATGCATAACCCCAAAACGATAGTGGTAAATCGGTAAGAGACATCATAGATTGTACCATATCTAATAAAGTATGCTTACGATGTTTGGACACGCCATTACGCTATGGTGTTCTAGGTGGCATGAGTTGCGAAACTATTCCGCATTGTTTCAAATGAAGACCAAACTCGTAACTCAAATATTCTCTTCCATGATCAGATCGTAGAAACTTTATTTTCTTGTTACGATGATTTTTCACTTCACTCTGAAATTATTTGAACTTTTCAAATGTTTCAGATTTATGTTCCATCAAGAAGATATACCCATATCTTACTAAAATCATCTGTGAAGGTCAGACAATAACAATACCTGCCGCGAGCTTCAACACTCATCGGACTGCATACATTAGTATGTATTATTTCCAACAAGTCTGTTGCTTGCTCCATTGTTCCGGAGAACGGAGTCTTAGTCATCTTGCCCATGAGGCATGGTCCGCAAGCATCAACTGATTCATAATCAAGTGATTCCAAAAGCCCATCAGCATGGATTTTCTTCATGCGCTTTACACCAATATGACCTAAAATGCAGCGCCACAAATAAGTTGCACTATCATTATTAACTTTGCATCTTTTGGCTTCAATATTATGAATATGTGTATCACTACGATCGAGATTCAATAAACCATTCACCTTGGGTGTATGACCATTGAAGGTTTTATTCATGCAGACAGAACAACAATTATTCTCTGACTTTAAATGAATAATCGTATTGCAATAAACATGATCAAATCATATTCATGTTTAACGCAAACACCAAATAACATTTATTTAGGTTCAACACTAATCCCGAAAGTATAGGGAGTGTGCGATGATGATCATACCAATCTTGGAACCACTTCCAACACACATCGTCACTTCACCCTTAACTAGTCTCTGTTCATTCTGCAACTCCCGTTTCGAGTTACTAATCTCAGCAACTGAACTAGTATCAAATACTAAGGGTTTGCTATAAACACTAGTAAAGTACACATCAATAACATGTATATCAAATATACCTTTGTTCACTTTGCCATTCTTCTTATCCGCCAAATACTTGGGGCAGTAGTGACTAGTCCCTTTGCGGTAGAAGCACTTAGTCTCAGGCTTAGGTCTAGACTTGGGCTTCTTCACTTGAGCAGCAACTTGCTTGTCGTTCTTCTTGAATTTCCCCTTCTTCCCTTTGCCCTTTTCTTGAAACTAGTGGTCTTGTCAACCATCAACACTTGATGCTTTTCTTGATTTCTACCTTCATCGATTTCTGCATCACGAAGAGCTTGGGAATCGTTTCTGTTATCCCTTGCATATTATAGTTCATCACTAAGTTCTAGTAACTTGGTGATAGTGACTAGAGAACTTTTTCAATTACTATCTTATCTGGAAGATTAACTCCCACTCGATTTAAGCAATTGCAGTACCCAGACAATCTGAGCACATGCTCACTGGTTGAGCTATTCTCCTCCATCTTTGTAGGCAAAGTACTGTCAAAGGTCTCATACCTTTCGACATGGGCATGAGTCTAAAATACTAATTTCAAATCTTGGAACATATTATATGCTCTGTGGCGTTCAAAACATTTTTGAAGTCCCGGTTCTAAGCCGTAAAGCATGGTGCACTAAACTATCAAGTAGTCATCATACCGAGCTTTGCCAAACGTTCATAAGTCTGCATATGCTCCTGCAATAGGTCCGTCACTTAGCGGTGCATTAAGGACATAATTCTTCTGTGCAGCAATGAGGATAATCCTCAGATCACGGATCCAATCCGCATCATTGCTACTAACATATTTCAACTTAGTTTTCTCTAGGAACATATCAAAAATAAACGCAGAAGCTATGTGCGAGCCATTGATCTACAACATAGATATGCAAATACTATCAGGACTAACTTCATGATAAATTTAAGTTCAATTTAATCATATTACTTAAGAACTCCCACTTAGATAGACATTCCTCTAGTCATCTAAATGATCACGTGATCCAAATCAACTAAACCATGTCCGATCATTACGTGAGATGGAGTAGTTTTCAATGGTGAGCATCATTATGTTATCTACTATATGATTCACGCTCGACCTTTCGGTCTCCAGTGTTCCGAGGCCATATCTGCATATACTAGGCTCGTCAAGTTTAACCTGAGTATTCTGCGTGTGCAAAATTGGCTTGCACCCGTTGTAGATGAACATAGAGCTTATCACACCCGATCATCACGTGGTGTCTTGGCACAACGAACTTTGGCAACGGTGCATACTCAGGGAGAACACTTTTACCTTGAAATTTAGTGTGAGTAGTTTACTTCAGACCTACGAGTCCATAGTTATTAGCTAGATGGCTTCTTCTCTCTTTTTGGATCTTAATACAAAGTTCTCCCCTCTCTTGTGGAGATCTATTCGATATAATCTTCTTTTGCGGTGTGTTTGTTGAGACCGATGAATTGTGGGTTTATGATCAAGTTTATCTATGAAAAATATTTGAATCTTCTCTGAATTCTTTTATGTATGATTGGTTATCTTTGCAAGTCTCTTTGAATTATCAGTTTGGTTTGGCCTACTAGATTGATCTTTCTTGCAATGGGAGAAGTGCTTAGCTTTGGGTTCAATCTTGCGGTGTCCTTTCCCAGTGACAGTAGGGGCAGAAAGGCACGTATTGTATTGTTGCCATCGAGGATAACAAGATGGGGTTTATATCATATTGCATGAGTTTATCCCTCTACATCATGTCATCTTGATTAAAGTGTTACTCTGTTCTCTTGAACTTAATACTCTAGATGCATGCTGGATAGCGGTCGATGTGTGGAGTAATAGTAGTAGATGTAGGCAGGAGTCGGTCTACTTGTCCTGGACGTGATGCCTATATACATGATCATACCTAGATATTCTCATAACTATGCTCAATTCTGTCAATTGCTCAATAGTAATTTGTTCACCCACTGTAATACTTATGCTCTCGAGAGAAGCCTCTAGTGAAACCTATGCCCCCCAGGTTTATTTTCCATCATATTAATCTTCCAATACTTAGTTATTTCCTTTGCCATTTATTTTACTTACATCTTTATTTCTCTTTATCATAAAAATACCAAAAATATTATCTTATCATATCTATTAGATCTCACTCTCGTAGGTGATCGTGAAGGGATTGACAACCCCTTTATCGCGTTGGTTGCGAGGAGTTTATTTGTTTTTGTAGGTGCGAGGGACTCGTGCATGGCCTCCTACTAGATTGATATCTTGGTTCTCAAAAACTGAGGGAAATACTTACGCTACTCTATTGCATCACCCTTTCCTCTTCAAGGGAAAACCAACGCAGTGCTCAAGAGGTAGCAAGAAGGATTTCTGGCGCCGTTGCCGGGGAGTCTACGCAAAAGTCAACATACCAAGTACCCATCACAAACCCTTATCTCCCGCATTACATTATTTGCCATTTGCCTCTCGTTTTCCTCTCCCCCCACTTCACCCTTGCCGTTTTATTCGCCCTCTCTCTCCATCCTCCCTCTCTTTCTCTATTCGCCTCTTTTTGCTTGTTTCTTGTTTGCTTGTGTGTTGGATTGCTTGCTTGTCGTTATGGCTAGTCCCCTATCTTCTCCGTTGTCTCCCGAAAATGAAGTTCTTCATTTTAAGCAAAGGGAAGGAGAAAACCTAAAAGACGCTTGGTATAGAATTTGCAATGCTCAAAATAGATCTACTAGGAAGCAATCTACTTCTATTCTTCTTCGCAATTTTTATGTAGGTGCTATTACTTGGCACAAATATGTCCTTGATACCATTACCGGAGGGAACTTCTTGGGTAGCCACACTTTTGATTCCTATAATGCTATGATAGATTTGTTTGGCTCACCCCCTCTTTTGGTTAATGGAACTATGTTAACTTTGGAGCATGTAATGCAAAAACTTGAAATTATTGAAAATAAAGTTGCTACCGTAGAGTTAATTGAAAATTTCGATAAAAAGATCCACAACCAAATTACTCAATATGGATCTAAAGTAGGAGTCACTTTGAAAAATATTAAGGAGAAGGAACCCATAGTTAATGAAAGAATAAATCATGATTCCACTAGAATCGATAAACGTGAGGGTATCATTACCAACTTGGGAACCGCTTTCTCTTCTGTAAAGAATACCCCAAGTCCTCCAACTAAAATTTCCAAGCTTATGTATGTTCCTAAAAATAAGGGTGAATCCTCTAGCAAAGAAACCGTGGATCTCAAATCTATAAGTATTCATCCTAATCTTTTTACTATCATTAAGGAACCATTTGCTACTAATGATTTTTTCGATTTTGTGCCTAGAAGTTTGATTATTGATAAAAGGAAATAAACTCCTAAAGGTGATAGATGTCTCATTAAAGAATTACCAACTAAAGATACCTAGATCTATCTTCGCTTTTATGCCTAGCTAGGGGCGTTAAACGATAGCGCTTGTTGGGAGGCAACCCAATTTTATTTTTATTCCTTGCTTTTTGCTCCTGTTTAGTAATAAATTATTTATCTAGCCTATGTTTTGGTTGTGTTTTTTGTGTTTAATTAGTGTTTTTCCAAGTAGAACCGTTGGGAAGATTTGGGGGAAATCTTTTTAATCTTGCTGTAAAAAACAGAAACTTTAGCGCTCACGAGAACTGCTGCCATTTTTATTTGGAAAGTGCTATTTAGTTAATTATTTTTGAAGATGATTAATAGATAAATTCCCCACGTCCAGAAATTTATTTTAGAATTATTGGGGTTCCAGATCTTGCGTTAGCTACAGATTACTACAGACTGTTCTGTTTTTGACAGATTCTGTTTTCGTGTGTTGTTTGCTTATTTTGATGAATCTATGGCTAGTAAAATAGTTTATAAACCATAGAGAATTTGGAATACATTAGGTTTAACACCAATATAAATAAATAATGAGTTCATCACAGTACCTTGAAGTGGTGTTTTGTTTTCTTTCGCTAACGGAGCTCACGAGATTTTCTACTTTAAGTTTTGTGTTGTGAAGTTTTCAAGTTTTGGGTAAAGATTTGATGGATTATGGAACAAGGAGTGGCAAGAGCCTAAGATTGGGAATGCCCATGGCACCCCAAGATAATCTAAGGACACCTAAAAGCCAAAGGTTGGGGATGCCCCGGAAGGCATCCCCTCTTTCGTCTACTTCTATCGGTAACTTTACTTGGAGCTATATTTTTATTTACCACATGATATGTGTTTTGCTTGGAGCGTCTTGTATTATTTGAGTATTTATTTGTTAGTTTTCCACAATCATCATTTCTGCACACACCTTTTTGAGAGAGACACTCATGATTCGGAAATTGTTAGAATACTCTATGTGCTTCACTTATATCTTTTGAGTTATATAGTTTTTGCTCTAGTGCTTCACTTATATATTTTAGAGCACGTTGGTAGATTTGCTTTATAGAAACCATTGTTCTCTCATACTTCACTTAGATTATCTTGAGAGTCCTACAAAACAGCATGGTAATTTTCTTTAATTATGTTAGGCATTCAAGATTAATAATAAAATTTTCTTATGAGTGTGTTGAATACTATGAGAAGTTTGAAACTTGATAATTGTTTTGAGATATGGAGATGGTGATATTAGAGTCGTGCTAGTTGAGTAGTTGTGAATTTGAGAAATGCTTTTGTTGAATTTTGTGATTCCCGTAGCATGCACGTATGGTGAACTGTTATGTTAAGAAGTTGGAGCATGATGTATTTATTGATTGTCCTCCTTATGAGTGGCGGTCGGGGACGAGCGATGGCCTTTTCCTACCAATCTATCCCCCTAGGAGCATGCACGTAGTACTTTGCTTCGATAACTAATAGATTTTTGCAATAAGTATGTGAGTTCTTTATGACTAATGTTGAGTCCATGGATTATACGCACTCTCACCCTTCCACCATTGCTAGCCTCTCTAACACCATGCACCTTTCGCCGATATCATACACCCACCATATACCTTCCTCAAAACAGCCACCATACCTACCTATCATGGCATTTCCATAGCCATTCCGAGATATATTGCCATGCAACTTTCCACCGTTTCGTTTACTATGACACGCTCCATCATTGTCATATTGCTTCGCATGATCATGTAGTTGACATTTTAATTGTGGCAAAACCATCGTTCATAATTCTTTCATATAAGTCACTCATGCATCATTGCTATCCCGGTATACCGCCGGAGGCATTCATATAGAGTCATACTTTGTTCTAGTATCGAGTTGTAATCATTGAGTTGTAAACAAATAGAAGTGTGATGATCATCATTCATAGAGTATTGTCCCAATAAAAGAAAAATAAAAAAGAAAGGCCAAATAAAAAAAGAAGGTCCCCCCAAAAAAGGGGCAATACTATTATCCTTTTTTCCATACTTGTGCTTCAAAGTAGCACCATGATCTTCATGATAGAGAGTCTCCTATGCTATCACTTTCATATACTAGTGGGGATTTTTCATTATAGAACTTGGCTTGTATATTCCAACGATGGGCTTCCTCAAATGCACTAGGTCTTCGTGAGCAAGCAAGTTGGATGCACACCCACTTAGTTTCTTTTTGTTGAGCTTTCATATACTTATAGCTCTAGTGCATCTGTTGCATGGCAATCCCTACTCACGCACATTGATATCTATTGATGGGCATCTCCATAGCCCGTTGATACGCCTAGTTGATGTGAGACTATCTTCTCCTTTTTGTCTTCTCCCACAACCACCATTCTATTCCACCTATAGTGCTATGTCCATGGCTCACGCTCATGTATTGTGTGAAGATTGAAAAAGTTTGAGAACACCAAAAGTATGAAACAATTGCTTGGCTTGTCATCGGGGTTGTGCATGATTTGAATACTTTGTGTGGTGAAGATGGAGCATAGCCAGACTATATGATTTTGTAGGGATAACTTTCTTTGGCCATGTTATTTTGAAGAGACATAATTGCTTAGTTAGTATGCTTGAAGTATTATTATTTCTATGTCAATATTAAACTTTTGTCTTGAATCTTTCGGATCTGAATATTCATACCACACTTAGGAGAATTACATTGAAATTATGCCAAGTAGCATTCCACATCAAAAATTCTATTTTTATCATTTACCTACTCGAGGATGAGCAGGAATTAAGCTTGGGGATGCTTGATACGTCTCCAACGTATCTATAATTTTTTATTGTTCCATGCTATATTATATCCTGTTTTGGACATTATTGGGCTTTATTATACATTTTTATATTTTTTCTGGGACTAACCTATTAACCGGAGGCCCAGCCCAGAATTGCTGTTTTTTTGCCTATTTTAGGGTTTCGCAGAAAAAGAATATCAAACGGAATGAAACCGTCGGGAATGTGATTTTTGGAACAAACATGATCCAGAGGACTTGGACCCTACGTCAAGCAATCAACCAGGAAGGCACGAGGTAGGGGGCGCGCCTACCCCCCCCCCCCCCCCCCCCCCCCCCCACCAGGCACTTCCTCCACCCTCGTGGGGCCCACGTTGCTCCACCGACATACTCCTTCCTCCTATATATACCTACGTACCCCCAAACTACCATATATGGAGCCAAAACCCTAACTCCACCGCCGTAACTTTCTGTATCCACGAGATCCCATCTTGGGGCCTTTTCCGGAGCTCCGCCAGAGGGGGTATCGATCGCGAAGGGCTTCTACATCAACACCATAGCCTCTCCGATGAAGTGTGAGTAGTTTACTTCAGACCTATGGGTCCATAGTTATTAGCTAGATGGCTTCTTCTCTCTTTTTGGATCTCAATACAAAGTTCTCCCCCCTCTCTTGTGGAGATCTATTCGATGTAATCTTCTTTTGCGGTGGTTTGTTGAGACCGATGAATTGTGGGTTTATGATCAAGTTTATCTATGCACAATATTTGAATCTTCTCTGAATTCTTTTATGTATGATTGGTTACCTTTGCAAGTCTCTTCGAATTATCAGTTTGGTTTGGCCTACTAGATTGATCTTTCTTGCAATGGGGGAAGTGCTTAGCTTTGGGTTCAATCTTGCGGTGTCCTTTCCCAGTGACAATAGGGGCAGAAAGGCACATATTGTATTGTTGCCATCAAGGATAACAAGACGGGGTTTATATCATATTGCATGAGTTTATACCTCTACATCATGTCATCTTGATTAAAGCGTTACTCTGTTCTCTTGAACTTAATACTCTAGATGCATGCTAGATAGCGGTCGATGTGTGGAGTAATAGTAGTAGATGTAGGTAGGAGTCGGTCTACTTGTCTTGGACGTGATGCCTATATACATGATCATACCTAGATATTCTCATAACTATACTCAATTTGTCAATTGCTCAACAGTGATTTGTTCACCCACCGTAATACTTATGCTCTCGAGAGAACCCTCTAGTGAAACCTATGGCTCCGGGTCTATTTTCCATCATATTAATCTTCCAATACTTAGTTATTTCCTTTGCCATTTATTTTACTTGCATCTTTATTTCTCTTTATCATAAAAATACCAAAAATATTATCTTATCATATCTATCAGATCTCACTCTCGTAGGTGACCGTGAAGGGATTGACAACCCCTTTATCGCGTTGGTTGCGAGGAGTTTATTTGTTTGTGTAGGTGCGAGGGACTCATGTGTGGCCTCCTACTGGATTGATACCTTGGTTCTCAAAAACTGAGGGAAATACTTACGCTGCTCTACTGCATCACCCTTTCCTCTTCAAGGAAAAACCAACGCAGTGCTCAAGAGGTAGCACGCAGAGGGCTGGAATAGATCAACAGATCAACTTGTGTCTATGGGGTGCCCCCTGCCCCCGTATATAAAGGAGCAAGGGAGGAGGAGGCCGGCCCTAGGAGGGGCGCGCCAAGGGTGTAGGATTCCTACTCCTAATAGGAGTAGGTTTCCTCCTTTCCTAGTCCAACTAGGAGAAGGAGTGAAAGGAGGGAAGGGGAGAAGGAGGGAGAGGGGGGCCGCGCCCCAAACCCCTTGTCCAATTCATACTCGGCTTGGGAGAGGCGCGCACCACCTCCTGGCTGCTGCCTCTCCTTCCCACTAAAGCCCATTAAGGCCCAACACTTCTTCCCCGTATCCCGTAACTCCCCGGTACTCCGAAAAATACCCGAATCACTCGGAACCTTTTCGATGTCCGAATATAGTCGTCCAATATATCGATCTTTATATCTCGATCATTTCGAGACTCCTCGTCATGTCCCCGATCTCATCCGGGACTCCGAACTACCTTCGATACATCAAAACATATAAACTCGTAATACAAATCGTCACCGAACTTTAAGCGTGCGGACCGTACGGGTTCGAGAACTATGTAGACATGACCGAGACACATCTCCGGTCAATAACTAATAGCGGAACCTGGATGCTCATATTGGCTCCCACATATTATACGAAGATCTTTATCGGTCAAACCGCATAACAGCATATGTTGTTCCCTTTGTCATCGATATGTTACTTGTCCGAGATTCGATCGTCGGTATCTCAATACCTAGTTCAATCTCGTTGCCGGCAAGTCTCTTTAGTCGTTCTGTAATGCATCATCCCGCAACTAACTCATTAGTTACAATGCTTGCAAGGCTTATAGTGATGTGCATTACCGAGTGGGCCCAGAGATACCTCTTCGACAATCGGAGTGACAAATCCTAATCTCGAAATATGCCAACTCAACAAGTACCTTCGGAGACACCTGTAGAGCACCTTTATAATCACCCAGTTACGTTGTGACGTTTGGTAGCACACAAAGTGTTCCTCCGGTAAACGGGAGTTGCATAATCTCATAGTCATAGGAACATGTATAAGTCATGAAGAAAGCAATAGCAAACATACTAAACGATCAAGTGCTAAGCTAACGGAACGGGTCAAGTCAATCACATCATTCTCCTAATGATGTGATCCCGTTTATCAAATGACAACTCATGTCTACGGTTAGGAAACATAACCATCTTTGATCAACGAGCTAGTCAAGTAGAGGCATATACTAGTGACACTTTGTTTGTCTATGTATTCACACATGTATTATGTTTCCGGTTAATACAATTCTAGCATGAATAATAAACATTTATCATGAAATAAGGAAATAAATAATAACTTTATTATTGCCTCTAGGGCATATTTCCTTCAGGCATCCCAAAGCTTGGTTGCTTGGGAGTCCTTGAATATTACCTTGGGGTGCCTCGGGCATCCCCAAGCTTAGGCTCTTGCCACTCCTTATTCCTTCAGCCATCGTGATCTCTCCCAAAACTTGAAAACTTCAATCACACAAAACTTAACAAAAAGTTCGGTAAGATCCGTTAGTATAATAAAGCAAATCACTACTCTAAGTACTATTGCAAGCCAATTCATATTTTGTTTTTGCATTGTAGCTACTGTAATATAACTTTTCCATGGCTTAATGCACTAATATAAATCAATAGTTTCATAAAAACAAGCAAACTATGCGATGCTAACCACATCTTTTTCTCGTGCCACTCTGCCCAGTTCCTTTGGGTCCGCTTCCGGGAAACGGTTGGCGGACAGTGGTGTAATACCAACTTCCCGACCTGCTTGCCGAGCTTAACGCCTGCCCTGCTCGCTACTGCCATATTAGATGGCTGTGCGTTGGGGTTCTCGCCTGCACGCTTTGGAACATTCGGAATAAACTTGTTATTCAGAAGGTGCCCCTCCGTCGTGCGATTGACGCAATCTTCAAATTTTGTGGTTACCTGCAGCTTTGGCGACCGCTTAGCCGCCCCCAGGACCGGGACGTCATCACCGCCCTCCTCTCCGATCTCCCCTCGATGGTGCTCTGCGTGGCTCCCCCGCTGCCGCCTCCTCCACCTAAGCCTGACTAGACCGCCTGGCGGCTTTGTGGTTTGTGGCGTGTGTGTTTTGGTGTTAGGGCTTGTTGTGCTGTGCCCTCAGCATTGACCCTTTCTTGTACTATTTGTCCCTGTGGACCTCCGTGTGTGTGCGCTGTGCGTGTTTGTGTGTTGGACCTTGTTGGATGCTTGTTGTGCGGTTGGCTTTATAATATAAAGCAGGGCGAAAGCCTTTTTCGGTAAAACAGAATCTGTCTTAAACAGGACAGTCTGTAGTAATCTGAACATTCACCATACCTCTGTTACTCCAAAAATTCTTCCAAAATTAGGAAAAATAAACAATTTGTATTTAAAGACAGTGCAAAAATTTCAGAACTGTTTGATGTTCCAGTAAAAAATGTAAAATCGCGCAGTACAGCCAAAGTTTCTGTCCTGCACCGCACAAACCAACAAGAAATGTAAACATCCTAAAGGCAAACCTTGGCACATTATTTTTATAATACAATGGAATTGTACAAGGGGATAATTATTTTTGTTGAAAAGTTTCTGTAATTAAGATTCACAAAGTTTCCATGAGCATGAACAAAGTTCAAGGAGCTCCCCCACTTCAACAATGCTTGTTTTTCTCACTTTCACTTTCCTTTCTGAAAAGTTTTGGGTTCCCCTCTATATTTTTTTGTTTTTAAACTTTATAAAAGCACTCAACAAAAATAAATGACTCTCTAAAACTTCTGGGTTGTCTCCCTGGCAGTGCTTTCTGTAAAGCCATTAAGCTAGGCATAAGGTGCTCAAGTAATGAATCCACCCGGATCCCAAGGTATATCAAAGCCAATTTTAATTAACAATAATTTGTGATTTAGTAGTGAGCACAAAGCAACAAATATCATGTAATGACGAAGTCTAACTCTCTTCCTATGCATCGGCATGTCATAAAAGAACAATTAATGCACACATAGTAAAGGCCAATGCATAGTATAAATAGTTTCTTGCAATTTTATCATATTGGAAATATGGAGAGGCGGAGATGTAGTTCCTCTCTCATAATAATTGCAAGTAGGAGCAGCAAGCACATGCATATTATATCTATCAAAATCATCATGTGTAGTAGTGAAACGCAACCCATCAATATAATCCTTAATAAGGGCAAACTTCATCGATATAGTGTAGTCGGGAGAATTCAAATAGATAATAGAACTATCATGCGTGGGTGCAATAGCAACAATTTCATGTTTAACATAAGGAACTATAGCAAGTTCATCTCCATAAGCATAATTCATATTGGCATCTTGGCCACAAGCATAGCAAGCATCATTAAAAAGGGATATTTCAAAAGAATCAACAGGATCATAACAATCATCATAGCAATCATCCCTCGGTAAGCACGAAGGGAAATTAAACAATGTATGAGTTGAAGAGTTACTATCATTAGAAGGTGGGCACGGGTAGCTAATCCGCTCTTCCTCCTTTTGTTCTTCGCTCTCCTCGTCATCTTTTTCATCCAATGAGCCCACAGTTTCATCAATTCTTTCTTCCATAGACTCCTGCAAAATATTAGTCTCTTCTTGGACAGTGGAGGAGTCCTCAATATATGCTTCAACATAGGCATTAGAAACATAATTATCATAACAATATTTAAGTATGGCAAAATTTTCAGATTTGTAAAGAGTAGCATTATACGTTTCAATCAAAGAAGCAATTTCATAAGCACCCTTAAAAGCAACAAATTCTTCAATTTGTTGAACATCATAGTAATTATAAACACCCTTAGCATACGAAGATACGATTCCATTATCACTAAACTCACATTGGTAGGGAAGGTGTTTCTTAGGGTTTTTAGAACAACAAATAACATCATATATTTCACATAAATTCCAAGCATAGCACTGCAAACGATGAATTTGATCCAGTAAAAGTTTCCCTTTTTCAGATATGCGGTGTCACACATAACAAGCATGCTCATCTAAAGATTTTCCCTCAACCAAGCTAGTTGGGGTTTCAGCACGAGCACATAGGGATCGAAGATGATCCAAGTAAAAAGCTTCAGGAGTGTGATAGATTTTGAGTGGTTCTTCAACCATTGGTGTAGTAGGTACAAGTATTTTTTTTGGTATTTTGCGTTTCCTACCCATAACTAAAGATAGAGAACAACTTAGAACAACAAATAAAAATTACTTAGTGATAAAGCAAACAAGCACACACCAGAATATTCACCCCACGCTATAACTCCCCGGCAACGGCGCCAGAAAAAGGTCTTGATAACCCACAAGTATAGGGGATCAACTGTAGCCTCTTTCTATAAGTAAGAGTGTCGTACCCAATGATGAGCTAAAGGTAGAACAAATATTCCCTCAAGTTCTATCGACCACCGATACAACTCTACGCACGCTTGACGTTCGCTTTACCTAGAACAAGTATGAAACTAGAAGTACTTTGTAGGTGTTGTTGGATAGGTTTGCAAGATAATAAAGAGCACGTTAATAAAAAGTAGGGGCTGTTTAGATAAATACACAACTAAGTTAGGTTTAGTAGAGAGATTGTTTTCACACAAGAAAGTTATTTGTCCCTAGGCAATCGATAACTAGACCGGTAATCATTATTGCAATTTTATTTGAGGGAGAGGCATAAGCTAACATACTTTCTCTTCTTGGATCATATGCACTTATGATTGGAACTCTAGCAAGCATCCGCAACTACTAAATATCATTAAGGTAAAACCCAACCATAGAATTATAAGGCATCAAGTCCTCTTTATTCCCATACGCAAACAACCTACTTACTCGGGTCTGTGTTTCTATCACTCACGCCACCCACCATAAGCAAATCATGAACATATTGCAAACCCTACAGCGGGGATCCCTCACGCTTGCGCAACACGGAGAGCACCATAGGACATCACCAATAATAAAATATGCAACTCAAACCAATCACGATCATCAATTAACCCATAGGACAAAACGGATCTACTCAAACATCATAGGATAGCCATACATCACTGGGAAATAATATATAGCGTTGAGCACCATGTTTAGGTAGAGATTATAGCAGGTAAAAGAGGGGTTACACCGCTACATATAGGGAGGAAGAGTTGGTGATGACGGTGGTGAAGTTGTTGGTGTAGATTGTGGTGATGATGATGGCCCCAACGGCGTTCCGGTGCCACCGGGAGAGAGGGGGAGAGAGCCCCCCTTCTTCTTCTTCTTCTTCCTTGACCTTCTCCCTAGATGGGAGAAGGATTTCCCCTCTGGTCCATGGCCTCCATGGAATGGGAGGGGCGAGAGCCCCTCCGAGATTGGATCTGTCTCTCTCTGTTTCTGTGTTCCAGATTCTGCCCTTTCACCGTTTCTTATATCCCCGGAGATCCGTAACTCCGATTGGGCTGAATTTTGGACTCGATTTTTATCTGTATATTAGCTTTCTTGCGGCGAAAGAAGGGCACCAACCGCCTTACGGGGTGGCCACGAGGGCCCAGGGCGCGCCTGACCCCCTGGGGCACGCCCCCTGCCTCGTGGCCCCCTCGGGCATCGTCTCACGTTGATTCTTCTTCCCAAAAATCACATATATTCCAAAAGAATCCCCATCAACTTTTATCCCCTTTGGACTCTGTTTGATATGGATTTTCTGCAAACAAAAAACATGCAACAAACAGGAACTGGCAATGGGCACTGGATCAATATGTTAGTCCCCAAAAATAGTACAAAAAGTTGCCAAAAGTATATGAAAGTTGTATAATATTGGCATGGAACAATAAGAAATTATAGATACGACGGAGATGTATCAGACGTCCCTCGAACTCTTGATCCAGTAGAGGGTCGAGGGAGAGTTACATCAGCACGACGGTGTGATGACGGTGATGGTGATGTGATCCGTGCAGGGCTTCGCCTAAGCACTACGATGCTATGACCGGAGGAGTAAACTGTGGGGGGGCACCGCACACGGCTAAGAGAACAATTGATATGTCTTTGGGGTGCCCCCATCCCCGTATATAAAGGAGAGGGGGAGGAGGTGGCCGGCCAGGAAGAGGTGCGCCAAGGGGGGGAGTCCTACTAGGACTCTACTCCTAGTACTAGTAGGATTCGCCCCCTTCCTTCCAACGGAGAGGGGGAAAGAGGAAAGAGGGGAGAGGGAGAAGGAAAGGGGGGCCGCGCCCCCACCCCTTGTCCAATTTGGATTGGGTAGGGGGAGGCGCGCAGCACCTCTTGTGGCCTGCCTCCCTCTCTCCGCTATGGCCCATGAGGCCCATTAACTTTCCTGGGCGGTTCCTGTAACCCTCCGGTACTCCGAAAATGTTGGGGAACGCGGTATTTCAAAAAAATTCCTACGATCATGCAAGATCTATCTAGGAGATGCATAGCAACGAGGGGAGAGTGTGTCTACGTACCCTCATAGACCGAAAGCGAAAGCGTTGAGTAACGCGGTTGATGTAGTCGAACGTCTTTACGATCCAACCAATCAAGTACCGAACGCACGACACCTCCGTGATCTGCACACGTTCAGCTCGGTGACGTCCCTCAAACTCTAGATCTAGATGAGGCCGAGGGAGAGTTTCGTCAGCACGACGGCGTGTTGACATTGATGATGAAGTTACCAACATAGGGCTTCACCTAAGCACTACGACAATATGACTGAGGTGGAAATATGCGGAGGGGGGCACCGCACACGGCTAAGAAATCAACTTGTGTGTCTATGGGGTGCCCCCTCCCTGTATATAAAGGAGTGGAGGAGGGTGTTGGGGAACACAGTAATTTCAAAAATTCTCCTACGCACACGCAAGATCATGGTGATGGATAACAACGAGAGAGGAGAGTATCGTCCACGTACCCTCGTAGACCGTAAGCGGAAGCGTTATGAGAACGCGGTTGATGTAGTCGTACATCTTCATGATCCGACCGATCCAAGTACCAAACGTACGACACCTTCGAGTTCAGCACACGTTTAGCTCGATGACGTCCCACGAACTCCGATCCAGCAGAGCTTCATATGAGAGTTCCGTCAGCACGACGGCGTGATGACGGTGATGATGTTGCTACCGACGCAGGGCTTCGCCTAAGCACCGCTACGATATGATCGAGGTGGATTATGGTGGAGGGGGGCACTACACACGGCTTGAAACAATCAACTTGTGTGTCCTAGGGTGCTCCCTTGCCCCCGTATATAAAGGAGCAAGGGGGAGGCCGGCTGGCCCTTGCAGGGCGCGCCAAGAGGAGGAGTCCTCCTCCTAGTAGGAGTAGGACTCCCGTTTCCTACTCCTACTAGGAGGGGGAAAGGAAGGAGGAGAGGGAGAAGGAAAGGGGGGCGCCGTCCCCCTCTTCCCTAGTCCAATTCGGACCAGAGTGGGAGGGGCGCGCGGCCTGCCCTGTACTTCTCCCGGGGGGGTTCCGGTAACCCTCCGGCACTCCGGTTTTCTCCGAAATCACCCAGAACACTTCCGGTATCCGAATATAGTCGTCCAATATATCAATATTTATGTCTCAACCATTTCAAGACTCCTCGTCATGTCCGTGATCACATCAGGGACTCAAAACTACCTTTGGTACATCAAATCACATAAACTCATAATACGGATCTTCACTGAATGTTAAGCATGCGGACCCTACGGGTTCGAGAACTATGTAGACATGACCGAGACACTTCTCCGGTCAATAACCAATAGCGGAACCTGGATGCTCATATTGGCTCCTACATATTCTACGAAGATCTTTATCGGTGAAACCGCATAACAACATATGTTGTTTCCCTTTGTCATCGGTATGTTACTTGTTCGAGATTTGATCGTCGGTATCTCAATACCTAGCTAAATCTCGTTACCGGCAAGTCTCTTTACTCGTTCCGTAATGCATCATCCCGCAACTAACTCATTAGTTGCATTGCTTGCAAGGCTTATAGTGATGTGCATTACCGAGAGGGCCCAAAGATACCTCTCCGACAATCGGAGTGACAAATCCTAATCTCGATCTATGCCAACTCAACAAGTACCATCGGAGACACATGTAGAGCACCTTTATAATCACCCAGTTACGTTGTGATGTTTGGTAGCACACAAAGTGTTCCTCCGATAATCGGGAGTTGCATAATCTCATAGTCATAGGAACATGTATAAGTCATGAAGAAAGCAATACCAGTAAACTAAAACAATCAAGTGCTAAGGTAACGGAATTGGTCAAGTCAATCACATAATTCTCCTAGTGGTGTGATCCCATTTATCAAATGACAACTCATGTCTATGGTTAGGAAACATAACCATCTTTTACCAACGAGCTAGTTAAGTAGAGGCATACTAGTGACACACTCTTTGTCTATGTATTCACACATGTATTATGTTTCCGGTTAATACAATTCTAGCATGAATAATAATCATTTATCATGAAATAAGGAAATAAATAATAACTTTATTATTGCCTCTAGGGCATATTTCCTTCAGAGGGGGTCGGCCTGCCTCATAAGGCGCGCCCCAAGGGGGGAATCCTACTCCTGCTAGGAGTAGGTTACCCCCTTTCCTAGTCCAACTAGGAGGGGGAAGGAAAGGGAAGAGGGGAAGAAGGAAAGGGGGGCCGGCCCCCTCCTAAATTCAGATTGGGCTTGGGGGGCGTGCCCCTCCTCTTGGCCGCCTCCTCTCTCTTCCACTAAAGCCCATGAAGGCCCATTAACCCCCCGGGGGGTTCCCGTAACCCCCCGGTACTCCGAAAAATTCCCGAACCTATCCGAAACCTTTTCGGTGTCCAAACATAACCTTCCAATATATCAATCTTTATGTCTCGACCATTTCGAGACTCCTTGTCATGTCCGTGATCACATCCGGGACTCCGAACAACCTTCGGTACATCAAATCAAATAACTCACAATACATATCATCATCGAACGTTAAGCGTGTGGACCCTACGGGTTCGAGAACTATGTAGACATGACCGAGACTCATCTCCGATTAATAACCAATAGTGGAACCTGGATGCTCATATTGGCTCCTACATATTCTACGAAGATCTTTATCAGTCAAACCGCATAACAACATACGTTGTTTCCCTTTGTCATCGGTATGTTACTTGCCCGAGATTCGATCGTCGGTATCTCAATACCTAGCTCAATCTCGTTACCGGGAAGTCTCTTTACTCGTTCCGTAATGCATCATCCCGCAACTAACTCATTAGTTGCATTACTTGCAAGGCTTATAGTGATGTGCATTACCGAGAGGGCCTAGAGATACCTCTCCGATAATCGGAGTGACAAACCCTAATCTTGATCTATGCCAACTCAACAAACACCATCAGAGACACCTGTAGAGCATCTTCATCTAGACTCCTTCATTTGCTGCTTTCGAAGCAGCTATGTACTCCGCTTCGCACGTAGATCCCGCCACGACGCTTTGCTTAGAACTGCACCAACTTGCACCTCCACCATTCAATAAAAATACGTATCTGGTTTGTGACTTAGAGTCATCCGGATCAGTGTCAAAGCTTGCATCGACGTAACCGTTTACGACGAGCTCATTGTCACCTCCATAAACGAGACACATATGCTTAGTCCTTTTCAGGTATTATAGGATGTTCTTGACTGATGACCAACAAGTGTAGGGGATCTATCGTAGCCTTTTTGATAAGCAAGAGTGTCGAACCCAACGAGGAGCAGAAGGAAATGATAAGTAGTTTTCAGTAAGGTATTCTCTGCAAGCACTGAAATTATCGGTAACCGATAGTTTTGTGATAAGGTAATTTGTAACGAGTAGCAAGTAATAAAAGTAAATAAGGTGCAGCAAGATGGCCCAATCCTTTTTGTAGCAAAGGACAAGCCTGGACAAACTCTTATATGAAGGAAAGTGCTCCCGAGGACACATGGGAATTATCGTCAAGCTAGTTTTCATCACGTTCATATGATTCGCGTTCGGTACTTTGATAATCTGATATGTGGGTGGACCGGTGCTTGCGTGCTATCCTTGCTTCGACAAGCATCCCACTTATGATTAACCCCCATTGCAAGCATCTGCAACTACAACGGAAGTATTAAGGTAAACCTAACCATAGCATGAAACATATGGATCCAAATCAGCCCCTTACGAAGCAATGCATAAACTAGGGTTTAAGCTTCTGTCACTCTAGAAACCCATCATCTACTTATTACTTCCCAATGCCTCCCTCTAGGCCCAAACAATGGTGAAGTGTCATGTAGTCGACGTTCACATGACACCACTAGAGGGATGACAACATACATCTCATCAAAATATCGAACAAATACCAAATTCACATGACTACTTATAGCAAGACTTCTCCCATGTCCTCAGGAACAAACGTAACTACTCACAAAGCATATTCATGTTCATAATCAGAGGGGTATTAATATGCATAATGGATCTGAACATATGATCTTCCACCAAATAAACCAACTAGCATCAACTACAAGGAGTAATCAACACTACTAGCAACCCACGAGTACCAATCTAAGGTTTGGATACAAGAGATGAACTAGGGTTTGAGATGAGATGGTGTTGGTGAAGATGTTGATGGAGATTGACCCCCTTCCGATGAGAGGATCATTGGTGATGATTTCCCCCTCCCGGAGGGAAGTTTCCCCGATAGAACAACTCTGGCGGAGCCCTAGATTGGTTCCGCCAAGGTTCCGCCTCGCGGCGGCGGAGTTTCGTCCCGTGAGCTTGCTTATGATTTTTTCTCGGACAAAAGACCTCATATAGCAGAAGATGGGCATCAGAGGGCCACCAGGGGGCCCACGAGGCAGGGGGCGCACCCCCCACCCTCGTGGATGATGGGTGGCCCCCCTCTGGTACTTCTTTCGCCCAATATTTTTTATATACCCTGAAACATGCTCCCGTGAAGTTTCAGGACTTTTGGAGATGTGCAGAATAGGTCTCTAATATTTGCTCCTTTTCCAGCCCAGAATTCCAGTTGCCGGCATTCCCCCTCTTCATGTAAACCTTGTAAAATAAGAGAGAATAGGCATAAGTATTGTGACAAAATGTGTAATAACAGCCCACAATGCAATAAATATCGATATAAAAGCATGATGTAAAATGGACGTATCAACTGCCCCAAGCTTAGACCTCGCTTGTCCTCAAGCGAAAGCCGAAATCAAAAAATATGTCCACATGTTTGGAGATAGAGGTGTCGATAAAAATAAAATACGGACATGAGGGCATCATGATCATTCTTAGAACAACATATATATATATACATATATTGGCATATGATCTCTTATGCTAAAGTAACAATTCAATCACAATTTTAAGTATGAATCATAAACTTCATTGAGAACCAACAAACTCTAATCTCAG